>NC_056747.1:1049092616-1049140116 GCF_019279795.1 Protopterus annectens
AGCTGCACTACGTGACTTTCATTTGGTTGCAGGATGAAGTATTACTCTCAATAACTGACTGATAGTTGATGTAACTGGGGCAAAATGACTTTTCACAAATGAACAATTATGCCTTTGATTATGAAGAATGTTATAGAGTAAGACATTTTGTTGCTGGCAAGGCACACTAACACTTAATTCATTATCTGCAATGTTTCCTGGATTTCCTAGTCTTTTGTCTGTCTCTGGTGTCTCTGCATTAATTGTGCAATCAATGTGTATACACACACACATATATATATATATATATATATATATCTTTCCCCAAATATGAAAACACTATATTTAATGCAGTTGCCCGCCCCTACTATAAATTTGATCTGGGACATTCCTCCCAGTCTAGTGTCATTAGCTCATACTACCTAATACAGAGAGAACATTTGAGAAGGCCAACCCACTTAGGTTCTTATCTTCTGCTCCTCCTTTCTCCCTTTACACTTTACTAAAAAAAAAAAACTTTGTTAGAATCTCCGTGTGTTCTAACTCAGTGTGCTTCTCAGCTGATAAGTATTTTTTGGCACTTTTTACTGTTCAGAGTTAAGTAAAACAACAATTGAATTAAGTTCAGAATACTTTTTGAATAAATTGCATTTATTTAAACTGTATTTGCTTTAATACTGCTACACACTCAAGTGTGCTAGCTTGCACTGCACTTGAATTGTTTTTAGTGCTGTTTTAGCTGCTTTCTGGAAAAAAAAATCTAAGCTTGTTTCCTGCCTTTCCTGTAACTAGTCTAGTCCAGATACAGATTTGCTGTATCCAGGACTGTTTGTAGGTTTCTGAGCCCCCCAAAGCCTTCCTGTGTTGGAGGGAAGCCTTCTAGCTTGTCAGTGGGAGTGGTAAGCACTTGGTAGCCTATCTACCAGAAGAGGAGTGGTTTCTGGCCCAGAAATTGTAGTATATTGGCTGTTTGGGAAGTTTTTCCATCTCTTTTAACTTTTTGGTTTAAAAGCCCACATTTGCACATGTTTTCCACCTTTCCGTGTATCTAGTCTAGTCCAGATACAGATTTTCTGTATCCAGGACTGTTTGTAAGCTTCTTAGTGATGCCAACGTCTGCACTTCAAATTTTCCCTTAGATCTGCTAGTTCTCTCCTCTTCTGCACTTTTACTAGCTTATTAGTCTAGCACTTTACCAGACTTCTTGTAACACTTATTGTAGCACACAAAAGTACTACCAGCACTAAACATTGTACAAGGAAACAGCTCCAGTACTTATTATTAATGCCCACCTCTCCAGGAATGTCTAAAGGTCAGTTCCCTGTGCTTTCTCCTATTAATCTGGTGAACTTGGGCAACCTGAGGCAATGTAGCAACTGCCTCATGTACACTGACAACCCTCTCCTCTTACCCTCCAACACTCAGACTTGCAAGAGATGCACTTATATATTCAAAATGGAACCCATGCACTCTCCAGCCAAGACCATAATAGCTGGTAAAGAGGAGAAGATCAACACTTGCACCACACCACATGGAACATATAGCTCTCTAGCACACACACCAGCACTACCTTCACAGAGGCTCTCAATAAAACATCTACCCAAACATCAGAGACCTCCAAGGCAGAAATGCACTTAACCACCACAACACAACACTAATTACGAGACACATGACTCTCCTAAACAATGTGCCACTCAACCAAAGGCCCTAAGGCAAAACAGCATGCCCAACACACTAGTCATAGGTGACTTGCTAGTCAGGGGCCAGGATCCACCATATAACACATGCACTCAGGTCCCTCATTAACAGGAACAAATATGACTTTGTCATTCTACATGTGGGTGTGAATGACCTGAGATGTACCTCCCTGGACTACATGAAAAGAGACATGGAGGAGCTCTCAGATTATGTAGCCCAGTCAGGTATGACCCTAGCCCTGAGCAGCATCCTATCATCGCCCAGAATGATACCACAGTACAAGCAGAAAATGACTGATTTCAAAAATTGGCTAAGGTTCTGGTGCCATTCTAAGAGGATTCCAGTATCTGTCTGCCTTGGATGACATGATTGACAGACCTCAATGCTTTGCCAGAGATAGCCTGCATCTGTCACCCCTGGGCTTCCGGATACTGACCAAGGCTCATGCAACACCTATAGTGCCTTTTTTCGGCAGTGTTCCAAAGACCAAATTATCACCATAACAGCTACAAACAAATGCTATCTGAGGGTCATGCTGCTCAATTCTAGAAGTCTAAATTTCAAAAATGCACTTCCTCGAAACACTCCGTAAAATGGAGAACATCGACATTTGTGCTGTAACAGAGACCTGGTTCAAGGCAACAGAAAGCACCCCTGCACTATCAGGCTATAACTCATTCTACACCTTTCAGCCCTAGAACTTGGACTGAATTTCCAAAGGCAGTGGTGTTTCCATATTCATAAAGGATGCACACACCTCCAAACTGGTAGCCCAACATAATGCATCTGAGATACTTCAGGTGCAGCTAATATTGGGTAAGACAGCAATCTAGGTCATAGCCTGCTATAGATCCCCAACCATGTCCCAAGACTCACACTCCACATTCCTCAGCAGCCTAGAGAATATTAGGGTCCAACCTAACTCATACTGGGCAACTTCAACTACCCCTCTATTAACTGGGAAAACTTCTCATGTACCAATACACTTGCCCAATGTTTCCTGGAATTCATTAATTCCAATGCCCTGGAGCAGCTTGTTCTTACCCCCACTAGAGGTAGCAACATCCTTGACCTGATCATTACTAACATGGACAACCATTGCTCTACACCACCTCTACCTCCCTGGTTACATCTGACTACAAACTAATCATCTTGGAAATCCACATCCCCCCCTCCCCCGCAAAGGTAACCACCATGAAAAACTTCTCCAAGGGCTCCTAAAAACAGAGGTGGCTAACTTCACGACACCCATGCAAATGGAGAATAGTTGCATGGCTGCTGAATCATACACCAGTGCACTGTATGGATGCGTACCCAAGGGCATGGATTTCGCCATACCCAATAGAACCAAGATGCTCTCCTCCAAAAAAGGGAAGCCAATCTGGTGGTCCCCTGACATAAACAAACTCTTCAACAGACGGAGGAAACTGATGCAGAATAAGGTGAAATCCCAAGACTGGAAAAACTCCCTTATCAACCTCAACAAAAAGTTGAGATCCCTCATCAAATCCACTAAAACTAGCTATGAAAACAGAATTGCAGCAGATAGTAGAGACAACCACAAGGCCTTCTATAGTTATGTAAAGAATCTCCATGGCAATACCAAGATTTGCTCTGTGCTACTGCACAATGATAGCTCCTATACTGAGCCAACAGATATTGCCAATATACTGGCTGACAGATTCAGTGCCAACTTTATCCCCCCAAAGGACCAATCACAATACCAATAGATTGCCAGGCACCCAGTATTACTGCTGCACAGGTTAAAACATCACTGTCCAAGGCCAAGAATACAGTTTCTATGTGACCTGACAATATCCCTGGCTGTGTTCTACATGAAGTACAGAGTGAACTGGCACCTCACCTGTGTGCCCTGTTCAATCACAGCCTCATCTCAGGCTTTGTCCCTACTGAATAGTGCACTGCTACAGTCATCCCTCTCCACAAAGAAGGAGTGACTACAGACCCTGGGAACTATTACCCCATTAGCCTGACGAGTCTGATATGCAAAGCTATGGAATGCGTCATCATGGACCTAATAAACAAGGCTATAGGGAATCTCCAAACTCTGGATCCCACACAGTTTGGTTTTGTGAAGGGTAGATCATGCCTGCTCAACTTGGTTGACTTGTTTGAGTCAGTCACCAGAGCTGTGGATGAAGCCAAGGTGGTTCATACAGCCTACCTTGATCTGGCCAAGTCCTTTGATAACATGCCATACTCAGGGATCATAGAAAAACTCACTAAGCTAGGCATCAAACCATATATCACTAGGTGGGTTGCAAACTGGCTCACAGATAGAACCCACAGTGTGAAAGTAGCTGACTCCAAGTCAGACTGCTGACCAGTGATGAGTAGAGTCCCACAGGGTTCAATCCTGGATACTCTCCTGTTTGGTATCTACTTATCTGAAGTCCAGGCCAACACAAAGGTACTCTGGTTGACAAAGTTCACAGATGATTGCAAGTTGGGAGCTATTATTAGCTCCCCAAGTGATGTTGAGATCCTACAGAAAGGCCTCACTGAGACTAGCAACTGGTGTCAGAACCATGGCCTTAAGCTCAATGCCAAAAAATGTGTCATTATCCCCTTTGGGAAAAACCCATTTCCCATGAATTACCACATCAGTGGCCGTCCACTGAACACAGACGGCATTATAAGAAATCTGGAAACACAGGTTGACAGCAACCTCTCTTTTGACCACTACATTGCTACTGTGGTCAGAAGGTTCTTCTATGTGGCACATCTCATTACTAAGGGTTATGCATCCAGGAAGAAAGAGGTCATTGTCTCCCTCTACTCTTCCCTCATTAGGCCACTCATCGAGTACAATGTCCCATTTGGCATGTACCTCACTAGACACCTGCAACAACTGGAGAGGCCACAAAAGTACTTCACAAAGAGGATCCTAGGCCTTAAACAGTTGTCCTACATGGACAGACTCAAAAAACTCCAACTATTCTCTGTCTCATATCGCCTACTTAGAGGCAATCTTTGCTTGACTTACAGAGCCATGTGTGACCCAGCTCTGTTAGAAATGCTACCTCTAAAGAAATCTCAATCTCTCCGCACCACATGCTCCAGAGAACTCAATCTCATTACCATAATCAACTGAACATGTTTGTGGGACAGATACATAACCCAGAGACTGCCCATGCTGTGGAATAGGCTTCCCATACATGTCAAGCAGAGTGTCTTACTGGCCGTCTTCAAGAGAAATCTTGATGAGTGGATGGGAAATAGAAAATTCACCCCGGGGATCACTCCAGTGGCTCTACTTGACAGAGGCACTGAAAACTAAGGTCGGGTGGCACGATGCCAGGGTAATCCTATGGGCTAGGCTTGTAAAGGCTCTAGGGCCATTAGCCTAGTACTCACCAATGAACCTATGAACATAGGGAGTGAGACTGCTGTTTTACCAATTACTGATTTTGTTTAAATATTAATTTTTTGGATTCTTACTACAGTCAATTTTATTCTCTAGTTTACAGCCACCAGTATTTTTCAGTAATTATAATTTTTTTCCTCCTGCATTTACAGATGAAAAAATACCAAGTAAAAGTGTTCTTTATACTAAACCTGTACACCTTTGTAGGCATTTGATAGGTAACCCACCATTCTTAACTTTTTGTGTTCTCCTTTCAGCTCTCTCTCTCTGTCTCTGCATATACTATATATATATATATATATATATATATATATATATATATATATATATATATATATATATATATATATATATATATGTATATATATATATATATATATATATATATATATAAACTGTTAAAATTAAAAAGTTTATCTGCAGTGTTCACATAGGGGAGTCAGGTCAAATGCCTATGCAAAACATAAGTATACACCATATGTTGCTAGCCCCTTGTCCAGTGTGACTGCTATCTCTTTAAGAAAATGATCTCTTAGAACAACCATATTGTTTTGAATCTACTAATAAGGATGCCAGTGTCTTTTAAGATATGTTCAGTTACTACCTGCTCTATACATTTATAGAAAATCCCTACAAAGCTGATAGTACTGAAGTAGTTACAGCCAGATGGAGTATCTCCATTACATATCAGGACTACCATAACGTGACCTAAGACTTGCAGACATGTCTATTTGTAATGAATTTATTAGTTACAATACTTAAAAGTCTTTGTAAATTATTCCTTGTGTTATACAGGAAACTGCCAAAATATTATAATATCCCATAGAGCTAGCTTTCTTATTTTTTTTTTATTGCTATATGTATAATTTCATCCATAACCATGAGAGGGGGCTGCTGCTTTAAGTGGACAAGAGTAATTCTCATAGCCTCAATTATTTTTAAGCTGGCATATTTGTCCACTAAAGCATCTGCTCTGAAATTACTACAACTATTTGTTGAAAGGCTTTACTTTTTAGCCTCATTGCCTGCTGACAATCAGCCCTTCCTGCCCATGATCTGTGACCCATTTGTTCCACACAGGGTGAGAACTATCCCCAGGCCAATCATTCCCTAAGACCTAGCAATTCCATGATCATGCCCAGTAAACGTTCTTCAAGGAAGGCATGCGCTGGGCATAGTGATGGACTGTTACTCATTTTCATTAGCAGTACTAGCCCATAGAATCCCACCGGTGCCAGAGCTGCTAAACAAACCTTTGTCAGCTGAGTCATACTCAGAGCTTTTACAATATACCAGTGGTGCTTGTTACATTATTTACTGAAAATGTACTATATTCATTGTTATTTTTTCATTAGTTTTCTGGTGTAAATAAAAAAAAAATTATTACGTACTTTAGTGATAGATCTGTAAGAAATGTATCTTCAGCGACAGTCATGCTAGGAACCACTCAGCATTTCAGACTTCTTCAAACATTTTGCTCTCCCCCTAATTCCCATGATGCTGTTTGGCTCCTGTCTCTAATCTAGTGTGTGCTGTGAAGGGAGAGTATGAGACATTGGTAGTGGGATGGAAGGGAGGGTTGTGTTACCAGTGATGGCTTCACATCTTACAGCTATAGCATTATGGTTAGTACATAACATTTGTATCTGGTTAGTATCTGGTAAGAAATGGTTCACCTTTGGTAACAGGACTGAGTCCCCAGCTACTTATCAGGGTGGGGTCTACTGGATGAACAGACTCTTGGTCACAGAGGCTGTAAAAAAAGACCAAGTCTTGGAGGCAACATATAG
Source organism: Protopterus annectens (assembly GCF_019279795.1). NCBI lineage: Eukaryota > Metazoa > Chordata > Ceratodontiformes > Protopteridae > Protopterus > Protopterus annectens. The sequence goes on from NC_056747.1 coordinate 1,049,099,472, forward strand.
CTTGATGGTGTTTGACAAATGTCTTAAGATTTGATTTATTTACTTACATTTCTTTACCAGGATGATCTGACTTGGCAGATCCCTTTTTCAGAGGAGGCTCATGTAGAAAAGCTCCACGTGAATTTACTCAAAACAATAAATAAGATTTAACAATATCATCTTCAAACTATTATATGGCATAAAATAAGTAGAAAATTCAACAATGTATAAATACATATGAGCAACATACTTTAAACAAAACTTCAGCAACAACAGTATGGACTGAGATACATTACAGATCCCAAGCATGATAAGACAGGAAGGAGCATGGATATGAAACAGCCAGAGGAGATGATGTAGTTATGAGAGAGAAAGCACAGAATATCAGCTGGGATAAAATGAAAAGCCAGAGGAGTTAAGATAGGATTAAGTGAGACGAAACAGTGCTTTAGCCAAGGGTGGGGGCTTTGACCAAGTTGCTGTTGCATAAATATTATTTATTGACGCATTTCTCAGGATTGCAGGTGCAGTGGACAATACTCTGGCTGAGTGAGCCTTAGAGGGTGTGCATGCCATGGCCTTATTTAATGTCACAAAATGTTTAGCAATCTGATTCCTCATCTAGAAATAGTGACTTTGGATACTTGACAGACACTTTATTTTCAGTTTGAATGACAAAAATAGCTGATATTTCTTTTGGAAGGTTTTAGTTTTGCTAATGTAGAATTTTAATATTCTTTGGGCACCCATGCAAAGGAGGGAAGTATTGTCCCTTATTTTGATAGCTGGGAAATAAAACATATACATTTGTTGACTGGTTTAGTCTGGTTTTGTTCATCACTTTTGGCATGAAGGAAGGGTTTCCCTTACCACCACTCTTTCTTCGTGAAATGTCAAGTACCCTTAAATACTGAAACATTTCTGGCTAATGTTATGACCATCAGAAACTGACTTTTCTAGGACCAGCATTTTTCACATGTTATGGGGAGTAGATCAAACATTTTTTTTGTGAGCACTTTCTCAATGAAGTACATTTCCCAAGATGACACAGGGTCCATTAATGGGAGTCTTAAACAGAAGGTATCCTTTAAGAACACATGACTAAGCTTAGAAGTGGCTGAGAATGGGGAATTTTTACCTTGTTAATAATTAGAAATTACTACTAAGTGTACCTTAATGTAGGAAAAAGCAGGACTTTTCAAAGACTTTTGCCAAGCATCATAAAATACTCTAGTTGTGCCAGCTGACATTCTGTGTTTTCTGCCAGCTGAGGTTTTGTGTCTTCTGTCAGCTGACATTCTATGTTTCCTGCCAGCTGAGGTTCTGTGTTTCCTACCAGCTGAGGTTCTATGTCCTTCTACTAGCTGAAGTTCTGTGCCTCCTGCCAGCTGATGTTCTATGTCCTTCTGCTGAGGTTCTGTGTCTCCTGCCAGCTGAGGTTCTGTGTCTCCTGCCAGCTAAAGTTCCGTCCTTCAACTAGCTAAGGTTCTGTGTCTCCTGCCAGCTGAGCTTCTATGTCCTTCTGCTAGTTGAGGTTCTGTGTTTCCTGCCAGCTGAGGTTCTATGTCCTTCTGCTAGCTGAGGTTCTATGTCCTTCTGCTTGCTGAGATTCTGCATTATCTTTGACTACCCACCGGACATATTGTTTTCATTTTGTTATGGGCTTTTGTGAGAAGCCCAGATCTCTTTGATTTAATTACACAAATTCAGGGCTGCTAGGCATGTTTAAAGTGCAAGGAGCAGACTGACAAACTGAAGCGCAGATGCTTGGGTGAGCAACACTTTAGTCTTTAGACAATAAACTCTTGAATGGAGTGAGCTTGAGAAGGCGTTCCAGAGCAGGAGGAGTCAGTACAAGAAGCCATACTTGTGAAGGTAATAAGAACCAGTAGTATCATTCTGGGTTGCAGTGTTTGGGCCTTTTAAATTATTTTGAGAACAAGGGGATGTGGTGATTATGTGCCTAGGAGGCCTTGTGGACATCTTTTACTTGTGCATCTCTCACTTTGTTGTCACCTGCTATTACAGGGGAAGAGAAATTCTGGCATATCACTGGCTCTCCCTAGAGCTAGATTATTTTTGCCATTGTCTGGTCTAGTAACTGCTCATGTGGGAAGAAATTGTTTTGGTTCAGCTTGCTCACTAGAATGTTGGGAGTTTGCTGCTATGTGTACTGCCACATGAAAAAGGTATTGCATGACAGCCCAATCCTATGGCTTGATGGCCTATCTGTAAATGTGGAGTGTGCATACCCACCTTGTTTGTTGATATAGCAGTTTACTGACATGTTATCCATATGAATAGCTAAGGGTACTCCAGGTAAAATTATCTGGAAGCCTGGTAGGGAAAGAAGGATGGCATTGAGCTCCAAAACCCTGATATAACTAACTTCATTGTTCTGGCCTGCATATTTCACACTCACCATTTGTTAGATACATCTGTGGTAAGCATGGCAGTGAGACAGGAAGTCTGGAATGGTTACTGATGGAGGGGTTTAGGTTGTAGAGCTGCAGATGTTCCATAATGCAATATGCAGCATGTTCCATGCTGCAATATGCAGTGATGAGTCACTGCAATATTAACTACTCATACTGTCATCACTGCAGCCTGCTCACCCACTGCAAGGGTCTGGTGTACAAATGGGCATAGGCTTCTTTAAATATAATAGCTGCCATTATCCCAAACTTTTGAACACAAATTCCATTGTGCCATCTAGGGCCCATATCAGTTTCTGGAAGAAAGTTTGTAAGGCCATGATTTTCTTCTCTGGCAGAATGGTTTTGCAGGCCTTGGTATCTAAGTTACATCTATATTGGTGCAAGCTGTAACTTGGCAGTACTTACCATGATTCTCAAGAAGATTAAAAAGTCTGTTCAGAGACTTCAACTGGCTTATCAGTTGCTATGAAAAAGACACAATAAGGAACCAATCATCTAGTTACATGATGATTTTTGCCCTTAGTAGTCTTTATAGTAAGGAGCCAATCATCTAGTTACATCATGATTTTGGCCCTTAGTAGTCTTTATAGTAAGGAGCCAATCATCTAGTTACATGATGATTTTGGCCCTTAGTAGTCTCTGGTATTGGAGAAAAGCATAGAGGCTGTAATGAGACTGAAAGGCAGGCTTCAGTACTGGTAGTAATTGGCTTTTATTTGGAACTGCAATTACCTCCTGGATTTCTTAATCATTTGTTAAGCATTCTGAATGTCCAAACAGCTCATTCAATCTCCCATTGACAGACATGGGAGGATAATTTCACCAAGACTATTCAGAATGTTTCCTTTACTGTGAATTAGTTTAGGTCTCTGAGGTCCTTTGTTTTTTTTTTTTTTTTGCACCAAAGAAGAATCTTGTGTAATAAACTTCAGTGCTGGTGGTATTTCATGGATGTCTATTTTCTTTAGGAAGTTGATCACTTCCTGTCCTGCTTGACCATTTTGACCCGGTGGGGCATCATGCAAATTTTATGTGGCAGAGAGGATCATGATGAAGGGGATCCTGTAACACCTAGCTATTGTGCTCCTAACCCATTTTCCTGAGTAATCCTTGAACACTATTTTGAAGTGGAGGTACAGTCTTATCCCAAATGTCTCCTGAAGGGAACAGTCAAAGAATGCTTTAGGAGTGGTTTTGACTGTTTAAGAACTACCTCAACCTCTTGGCTGGTAGCTGTTGCCACTACTTTCATGGCTGACATTGATGTTGGAGAGTCCTCGATTCTGGACCCTTTCAGCTCGCCCTTGGTAATGTAGTTGTATTCCATGCAGCTCTACATATAACGCTGACTCTTCTATGCCATTGTGAAAATCTTTGTGAAAACTGGAACTTGACAATGAGCAGCTAGGGTTTGCCCTTATTGTTGATACTTTCAAGGTGCCACGACCTCATACATGACAGAATAGATCATGCAAAGTGGGAGTATAAAACCCCATGGCTTTCATCTATTTGGTGAGCCTGAACCAAGCATGCCAATCACATTGCAGTGTCTACAGATGCAGCTCTGGCTGAACCCTCAATTATTACAATTGATATAGGCCATGTGGCTCATTATGGTGGAGGAGGTGGCTGCTTTAGTCTTAGTCGTTTTCTTTTGTGAATTATCTGGTCCTCACCCACCTAGAACTTTCATAAGGTAGTTTTGCATGAAAATACACTGTGCAGGTTAAGTAATTAAGTGCCCCAAGGATAAGGCAAAGGATATGAACAGTCACTTCCTAAACCAATCCACTGTTCAGGAATGCCTGCCTGGTATATGAAAAATAGGGCTTTGAGGAATAGGGGTTATCCTCAGTGTTTCTGCTGATGCAGCAGATTATGGCTTGGGATTCTCTGGCCAGACTGACCAGTCCCTGGAGATGAACTATCCTGTTTGAATCCAGGTCATGGGAAATACTGTTTCTGTGTTGTCATATGCTGACCTGATGGCACTTTTCAGGATTTCCAAGAAAGGTGGTACTACCCAGGAGATCATGTGTGAAACTCTACATGCTTCTGCGGGGTGAGGGGAATGGGATTGTGCATCAACCACCCCCTTTATCTTGCATTATGAACAGTCTTTCCAAACTTTTAAGTCATTTGGGATGAATGACCCCCCCCCCCCAGAGAGTCTGAGCCATGTTCCTCACCTAGATTTCTTGCTGGTAACTCCACAGGTGTTCTATGCATTTTGTTTTGCATGGGGCCTTACATAGTCAGTTTCAAGAGGGATCTGACTCCAAAAACAAAGAGAGGCATTTAATTGTCTCTTTCACCAAATAAAGATACAGGTGCTCATCAGGTGATGTGTGATTCAAAGGCGTTGAACTTGGGTTTTGCTTTAGCATCTGAACTGGCAGGGACTGTTGAACTGATGTGTGAGTGGAATGCAGAAGTACCTGCTGCACACACATCAAACTGCCAGTCCCATCTCCAGCATAACCTGCTGGGAAGTACACTGGTCTGCTGGTGTCAGTGAGAGGGAAGCTGGAACAGTAAATGATGTGGCTAATATCAGAAAAGGCATTGGCAAATGATATCAAAAAGATGGAAGAGGTCGGTGTCAGGAATATCCCCTGTGAGTAAGATGTCAAATATTGTAATGCTGCTGACACTGGTGGTGGGTCAATTAATGCTGACTACTATGGCTAGGATAGTTGTATCAGCTTCATCATCCTCAAGGAAAAAAAGAAACACTGATTGAATTCTATAATCACTGGTGGCAAGAGCTTGCGTCAGGCATGCTAATCATCACCAGCAATGATGAGGTTGGTAGTGCGCACATTGTGGATCACATTTATTTATTTATTTATTTACGTTTGTTAATGTGATAGACCATCTGGGAACATAGAGCAACCCCTTTTCAGAGCAGCTCCAAAATCAAGACACATGCAATCATCACAAGATAGGACAAGTATGTACAAACGAATAAAATGATGATGCAACAGGACAAAATTTATACAATATGTACAATATAGATATGTAACATATACAGAGTATAACTGTGACATTTCATTCATATACTCCAAAGAGTTCAAAGGTCATATGTAAAAACCACAAGAAAACCCCGAGTCAAGCTAGAGTTTTCACTGTGTGATACCTTAAACCTCCTTTAATAGATTCCCATGGATATATACAAATGACCCCATGTTTCTAGGGATAAGCCAAATAGTCCACTTATGTTGTGATGACAAGGCTATGAGAAGGCCAAAACCTGCATATCCACAACTAGTGGCATTTGACTTTATTGGCTTGAATCTGTCCATAAAGACTTAAAAGGAAAAAGCCACATTCAGAATACATATAGCTGAAACACCTGATGTCCTTAAGGGTCATTTGCATATATCCCATGGGTCTCTATTACAGCTGGTTTAAAGTATCACACTGTGAAAACTCTAGCTTGGCTAGGGTTTTCTTGGGGGTTTTATCCATATAATCCAGGAAATAAAGATGGAGGAAAGTAGAAATTCTGCAAAACACATATAGGTAATACAAATGTACACAATTTATGTTAGAAGGCAAACAAATTGGCTGAGAAGTGAAAGGGAGGAGCGAAGAGAATGAGTTGTAGGAGGTTAAGGAGAGGTTAAAGGTAAGCTGTTTAGAAAGTGCAGTAGAAGAGAAGGAGATTGTAGTAGAGCAGTGAGATGGGCTTTATATGGAAGTAAAGCAAAAACAAAGCCCGAAGACCATTAGATGTTGTTTGAGATGTATATTAAGGGATTTAATATTGTTGATTTGTTTGATAACTAGAGGTAGTGAATTCCACATTCTAGAGACATACGACAAGTATAAGGAGTCACCTGCAGGGCTATTTTACCTAGTTATTTACAGGAGATACTGCAAAAAAGATATTCTGTGGTGGCAGTGCAAAGCTCTTATTGCCCGTTCGTTCAAGCAATGGGCCAGTGATTCACCAGCAGCATTTCACCTCTTACTTCCCACATGGCCCTAGTTATCTTTTTGTAGTAAATTTCAGTTTAAGCTGGGGGTCATTCTGGTGCCACCTTGTATAACACTTCCTTATGTTGTCATTGAGGAGAAAGCTCTATCAGTGATATTATATCCTGTTAGTCTGTCAACATTGAGACTTTAACCTGTGTCATACTTATATGCACTGGCATCAAAGAAGTGGATAAAAGGATCAACTTTGAGTTTTGTTGGGAAAATGTCAAATATTGAGTTCTTAGCATAAAACGTGATGCTGATGGCCTTTGTACTACAACCAACTGCTGGTCAGAGAGACACAGGTGGGGTGGCAAGATACTGGCTGGACATCCAAATCATAGTTAGACTGCAGCTGCAGTAGCCTTAGTGATAGTTCCTTGCCCATGAGAAAGGGATCAAGTTTATCTTCTTAACATTTACATCCCATCTGGTTAAAATCATGACAGATGGCTCAAAGGGAAGTGCTGTGTTTCTGACCAAAAATGAATAAACAATGTAAACGTTTGCACTAGGCATGGTGAACATGATAAACCCACCAAAAGGACACTCTTTAAAAAGGGGAATTGGCATGGAGTCTTGAGGAGCAGGCTACATGGCCTACATTCTGACAGGAAGTGAAAGAGAAAAAAGCAGGCAAATGAAGGTTATAAATGCAAGAGAAAATAACATATCTGAATGTATGCAGTAAAGTGCAACAAATGAAGATGGTCTAAATTTTATGTAAAAACAATAAATATGAAGCTTACTGATTGCAGAAACTTTTTTTGTTACGGAAGTTAATCCTTGTCGTTGAAAACCTGAAAAAATGGGAGCCAAGCAGTTTCATGGAAGCTAGAAGAAGCAGCAAAATACCTGCATCCCTTGTGCTAAGCTGTTTTAATGGTTCTACGATGCCGACATGGGGAAAGGCTGTGTGGGTTAGGGAGGCGATGGGTGGGTTAAGTGAGTTAGGGTTAGGGGCGGATAGGTAGTTAAGTGTAAGTGAGTTAGGGTTGAGGTAGGATAGAAGTGGGTTAAGTGATTAGGGTTAGGAGGCGTTGGGTTAGGTTGAGTGGATAGTGGAGAAACTTGTTGTAGGGTAAGGTGTGGTGGTGTTGTAGAGATTTGATGTGTGTGTTTGTTGTATGTTGTGTTGTTTTGGTATGTGGTTTGGTGTTTTTGTTATTGTGGTGTGTGCAGTGTATGGGGTTTCGTGTTTTGTGTACGTCGGTTTATTTCGTTTATGGGTTTATGTGTGTGGTTTTTTATGGACTGGACTGTCGTGTCTGTGATGTGATGTCGTGGTTATGTTGTGTGGTTTCGACTATGTCAGGTAGAACCGTTTTAATACATGCAGCATATAGTCCGTCATGACTGTTACCAAAACTGGCCATTTATTACAATGCAACTTTGTTACTGACATCTGTTTTACGTCAGTATGGCTTTATTTTCTGATCTGATGAAATTAGCCAGTTTAATAAGATGTTTCTGTATTTCTTATGGGATTTGTTAATAAAATGCACTATAATATCCTCGTTCTGTTTTGTATTCATATTGTGCTTCCGTTACTTTGTGTGAGACTGGGCTACAGTGGGGGCTGAGAATTTGCCATTTCCCTACTGATATGCAGTCTCAGAGATGGTATAAGTAACTGGGTGTGTGGGTTGGCTTGCAACCCCCCCAATTTTTTTTTAGATATTTTGAGTTTTATTCTTTTTAGATTGATGGTCAAGATTTTAAATGTTCGATTATCTATACAAGTTTTTGTGTGTGTGTGTGTGTGTGTGTGTGTGTGTGTGTGTGTGTGTGTGTGTGTGGTGTGTATCCATGTGTGTGTGTGTGTGTGTGTGTGTGTGTGTGTGTGTGTGTGTGTGTGTGTGTGTGTGTGTGTGTGCGCGTGTACTGAAATTGATCTAGCACAATGCCAACATTCAAGCACTAACAGCAAATCATCTAAAAATCAAAATGTCAACAGAAACTGTGCATGTTTCAAGATTACATGCAAAACCAAAACAACATTTTTTACAGAAGGACAAACCCCTCTACACCCCTCCCCCACCCCTTGCTAGCCACATGACATATAGCCTTTCCTGTTATAACACTAATCTTATTGATATTTTTGTGTTTTAGATATTTTTTGCTAGTGTTTTGAATATGAACATTATGATCAGTTTCAGTTGCCGTATAGGTATGTGTGTGTGTGTGTGTGTGTGTGTGTGTGTGTGTGTGTGTGTGTGTGTGTGTGTGTGTGTGTGTGTGTGCTTGTCTGTTCTACATTGGTCACAACAGGGGTTCTCTAACTGCTAGTACAGAATGTTGACAACTTTTTCATTGACACATATGAACTGCCATATCATCGATTTCTTTCCAAGGGAAAGAAATCGGTAGGCCAACTACGCACGACACAATATAACAAACACTATGAAGGGGGTCTTTGCTCCCATACTTCCCTAACTAAATATACTAACTAGGAGATCGCACTACAGTGGGGAAAAGGGCAGATTTAAAACAACGAGCAACCAATTTCTTTCCCTTGAAAAGAAACTGATGATGTGGCCGTTCGCTGAAGTGGACATTTGACACATATGTGTCGATGAAAAGGTTGTCGACATTCTGTACCTTAGACTCAGTGGGAACAACCACGAACAAAGCCCAGTAGTAAAATAAAAATTATTTAATGAAGTGCTTTTCGTTAAAGTAGGTACAATAACTTCATCAGGTAACATTTAAGTATTTCATCCACATTTAAATAAAGTATTTTAAAAATCATATGACATCATTAAGCCAACCAGTAAAGTGCACATGAAAAAATCACAGAACCAAACTGAAAATTAAAGGGGTCCTAGTCTAAAAGCACCTCTGTCATGTACTACAAAGTACTTAAACAATTTAAAAGTAATATCAAAACTACTTTTAACACTTATAATTGTAAACAATTTAAAAAGCTGTTGCTCATCTTCAAGGTTATGAATACGGCTTGATAGTTCTTAAACACTGACAATCATTTTAACTCTTTTTAGAGATTTATAATTTTTATAAATTTTTAAATATAATTTTATCTGTTCAAACTTTTAAGATTTAACAGGCACAAGATGTTACATGCTACATTTAATCCAAGGTTATGAAAGGCATTTAATACTAACTGCCAATATAACTCTAACTCTTCAAGTTGTAGTGAAACTGGACCACCTCTTGCATATATTTGTACTTGATCGATTGCTTTAAAAGAAAATGTATGCCCTCCAGACATTTGAGAATGTCTAGACAGGGCATTATCTATCTTTTTCCTATCAGTAGCATACATGTGCTCATATATTCTGTCACGCAATCTACATTCAGTTTTGTTATACCACACAAAGGAAGACTGCTGCAACTTGTTAAAAGAAAGCTTTAAAAGGTGAATTGTAAGCATCCAGTAACACGAAAATACAATAAAAATGCAGGATAATGTAATATTTATAAAGCCAAAAGGGCCATAAAAAATTTAGCAAAAAGGTCAAGTATAAAAGAAAAAAATAGGAATATAACTAATACAAAGAATATCAAATACATAGGAAATCGCAAATTACATGGCAGCAGCCATCATTACAGAGTTGAATAGGGTAAAATAGATGTGTAGCATTTGGACAACTAGGAAAGGAACTCAGTGTCAACTTGTAATAAATTTATAGAAAGGGGTTTATGATCACATAATATAAATCAGAGAGTTTGGAAAAAAGTTAATGTGGGAAAGAATTAGTGCTGGTGGGTGGAATACATTACAAGAAAGTAAAGGAGAATGTATATTTGCTTTGTTTCTTTCTATAGTTTCAACAGTGTTAAATATTATGCTTTTAAATAGTTGAAGCTATTACAAAAGGAAGTAGAGGTGTCTAACAAATAAAACATAGTTTTTTTTACACCGGAGGAGAAGAAAAAACACAGGATTTTCTGATACATAGCAGGTTTAAAATGGTATGTCAGCCAATGTTGTCACAAGTGATGGAATATGGGAAACAAAAGAGATGTGGGAATGCACCTATTTGTAGTAAAATTTATGTACAAACAATTTTATCAGATAATATTGCATTTGAAGAAATTAAAATTATAATTGTATTTCTATTCTATATATAATATATTGAGTTGGCAAAAGTTTTATTCAGTTTTACCTACGTAGAATGCTGTACAGGATTTGCACTTAGCCAAATACACTACAAGTCTTGAATTGCATGTTAGTTTAAAATTAAGATAATACTTCTTATTATTCACCATGAACGTCCTTCCTGTCTCAATCAACCTACAAAATCTACACATACCACAAGGTAACTTACTAGCTTTCCTATCCACATGTCTATGGTGGTTGCTTTCCAACACATTTTTGAGGTTACTGCCTCTTCTAAACACTATATTTGGTGAAGTGCCCAGTTTTTCTACCAGAAATTTATCATTAATTATTAGTTCCCAATTTTTAAAAAATATGAGAAAATAAAGGACTATCTAAGTTGAAAGTAGTTATAAAACTACTCTTGTAGTTGAGTGAAATACTCGGTTCAAGCAGTGTTGCATTATATCCAGACAGTGTATTAGCTGTATAATTAGATGCAGCTTGTATTGCTAAGCACTGAACACCTTTGTACAAGATGGGAGTAATCACTCCGTTTTCCCTTTTATATCGAATCTCTTCAACTAAAGCATTAATTAACTCAACCGGGTAGCCTCGTTTAATAAACATACTGCTTAAACATGCACATTCTGCTGTGAAATCAGACTCCAGTGATACCATTCTAGCTGCTCTTATTAGCTGACCCTTGACAATAGAGCGCTTCTGTGAGAAAGGGTGATCACTTGAGAAATGTAAAAAAGAATTACAGTATGTCTTTTTCCTAAAAATATTAGAAACCAACCTAGAGTTAATGACATCTTTAGTTAACTTAACATCCAAATAGTCAATCGAGAAATTGTTGTAGTTAAAAGTAAACTCAAAAAACTCAGTTGTACTATTTAAGTAAATCAGCGAATGCCTTTGCATGTATATAATCACCTGGAAAGGCTATAAAGATGTCATCCAAGAATTGGGTGTAGTACACGATGTTTGCCATGTGTGGTAAGCTCTAATAAATGAACTCTCTCTCCCAACAGGCCATTACTAAATTAACAAAACTGGCCCCACATGGCAAACCCATAGCCACACCCATCTTTTGTAAGTAAAATTTTTGGTCGAACATGAAATAATTATTGGTAAGAATGATGTCAAGAAGTTCTTCTACCAATCGAATTTCTTGTTTGGGCGCACCCTTAGATTTCAATAGTAAACTTACCCATTGCTTGAACCAAGTATTTCACTCAACTACAAGAGTAGCTTTATAACTACTTTCAACTTAGATAGTCCTTTAGTTTCTCATATTTTTTAAAAATTGGGAACTAATAATTAATGATAAATTTTTGGTAGAAAAATTGGGCACTTCACCAAATATAGTGTTTAGAAGAGGCAGTAACCTCAAAAATTTGTTGGAAAGCAACTACCATAGATATGTGGATAGGAAAGCTAGTAAGTTACCTTGTGGTATGTGTAGATTTTGTAGGTTGATTGAGACAGGAAGGATGTTCATGATGAATAATAAGTATTATCTTAATTTTAAACTAACATGCAATTCAAGACTTGTAGTGTATTTGGCTAAGTGGAAATCCTGTACAGCTTTCTACGTAGGTAAAACTGAAGATAGATTGCGTGACAGAATATATGAGCACATGTATGCTATTGATAGGAAAAAGATAGATAATGCCCTGTCTAGACATTCTCAAATGTCTGGAGGGCATACATTTTCTTTTAAAGCAATTGATCAAGTACGAATAGATGCAAGAGGTGGTCCAGTTTTACTACAACTTGAAGAGTTAGAGTTATATTGGCAGTTAGTATTAAATGCCTTTCATAACCTTGAATTAAATGTAGCATGTAACATCTTGTGCCTGTTAAAGCTTAAAAGTTTGAACATGTAAAATTATATGTAAAATTTATAAAAATTATAAATATCTAAAAAGAGTTAAAATGATTGCCAGCGTTTAAGAACTATCAAGCCGTATTCATAACCTTGAAGATGAGCAACAGCTTTTTAAATTGTTTACAATTATAAGTGTTAAAAGTAGTTCTGATATTACTTTTAAATTGTTTAAGTACTTTGTAGTACATGACAGAGGTGCTTTTATACTAGGACTCCTTTAATTTTCAGTTTGTTTCTGTGATTTTTTCAAGTGCACTTTACTGGTTGGCTTAATGATGTCATATGATTTTTAAAATACTTTATTTAAATGTGGATGAAATACTTAAATGTTATCTGATGAAGTTATTGTACCTACTTTAATGAAAAGCGCTTCATTAAATAATTTTTATTTTACTACTGGGCTTTGTTCGTGGTTGTTCCCACTGTGCCATTATAGAGTTTTTGGTTTTATTTCATTTTTTAACTTTGTTCGAATTCCGTACCTTAGAGTTTATAATATAGACTCTCTCTCTCTCTCTCTCTATATATATATATATATATATATATATATATATATGGATCTACCTGAGATGTATGCGACATATATATATATATATATATAGGGTCGCACAATATTGGGGAGGGAGAGGCAAATCTATATATATATATATATATATATGGCCTATATATATATATATATATATATATATACATACACACATAGAAATGTATATATATATATATATATATATATATATGTGTGTGTGTGTGTGTGTGTGTGTGTGTGTGTGTGTGTGTGTGTGTGTGTGTGGAGAGAGACAGAGTGAGAGAGCAGATTGATTTAATAGTACCAACAGCATTGTTGATTACCAATACATTGATGTCTCATTGTCTATACTTCTGGAGAGTTCTTGCCTTTCCTTATACAACAGGTCCCAGGAAATTACATACTTACTCATGTTACAACAAAGCAAGTGGTAGATTGAAATGACTGCCGGTTTCAATTTGTCCTTTCCCTAACATAATGTAACAATTATGTTAGTATACAAGTATGGGTTGTGGGAATGCAGGGAGTTTAATCTACTGCCAAAGAAATAGGTTTTTACTCGGTGCTTTAGAGCAAATGAAAGTGATTGTTTTCATTGGTTTTGATTGCCGAAGTAGCTTTCTAGTGATCATGTTCTGATCTTACATAGAAAAAACTATTTTTGAATGCATTTTTTAGTGACATCATCAACATTTTTGTAAGTATCTTATGTCATTATTACTGATAAGTGCATTTAATTTTGTGCAGTTACATGTAACATATTATGTATGAAACAAGTTCTGTAACAGACTTAGTTGCGAGTGGATAGCTGCTGGGACTGAACTATTCAGAAATAATATTTATTGCTGTAATATAAACTATCATCTCCACCTTCCACTTCTTTTACCTGCTATTATAAATCTGTACATAAATGTGTACATGCTGTCATTTAATACTTTATAGAAAGTTGTTCTTTCTACATATTTACCATTTAGGTACAATACCTTATATTCATTCTGCATTTTTATTGTTTGTTAACTGCACACTCCCAGAATGACACTAAAACTAGTCAGTATTGATCACCTGATTAACAAAAACTTTAGGCAGATATTATTACCTGATAGTTGTACAATGACCGGTTTGTTCTAAGTTATTTGACTTATAAACACCAGTAATCTTTGTGAGTGGTTGAATGTGGTAACATTCCAGTTTACATTTAAGTGATTGAAGCCCCAAGGTGACTGCTATTTCTTCTATTTTTAGTGTTAATATTCTGTTTATAGTTTCATAGTTTCATAGTATAGTACTAGGCTATCTGCCCTGGGGCATTTGTAAGCCTAGCCATAGTGATATGGCTTTTGCCACCCCATGAAATGGTACAAAAAATGTACAGAATACATTTAGAATACTGTGCCTCTGTCTAGTAGTGACACAATGAAGGTCCCCTTATATAATATAATTAGTTTACTGTGCCCCTGTCTAGCAGTGACACAGATGTGATCCCTGGGGTAAACTTACGATCTGCCATCCACTCATCAAGATTTCTCTTGAAGAGAGTCAGTGAGGGGCTCTGCCTAATATGAACTGGGATCTTGTTCCAAAGCATGGGAAGCCTCTGGGTTATGAATCTATCCCTCCAGCATGTCCTATTCATACTTGTGCCGAGGTTTAAGTCTTTAGCTCTCGTGGTCCTGATGGATTTGGATTTTTTGAGGTGGAGCATGTCCATCAGATCCTGATTGGACATGGCCTTGTACGTCAGGCAGAGATCACCTCTGAGCAGGCGGTATGCTACTGAATAGAGCTGAAGTTTCTTTAGTCTGGCAGAATAAGACATATGTTGGAGACCCTTGATCCTCTTGGTGAGGTACTTTTGTGGTCTCTCCAGCTGTTGCAAATGCCGGGTGAGGTACATACCAAATGGGGCATTGTACTCAATCATGGGTCTGATGAGGGAGGAGTATAGGGGTACAATGACATCCTTGGATCTGGATGTGAATCCCTTCATGATGAGGTGTGCAAGGTAGAATGTTTTTCTGACCACTTTGGCAACGTGGGTGTCAAATGAGAGGTCGCTGTCGATTTGGGTCCCTAGGTCTCTGATTACTTTTTCCGTACTCAGTGGGTTGCTGTCTATGTGATAATTTGTGGGTACTTTGTTTTTCCCAAAGGGATGACTATACATTTTTTGGCATTTAGTTTAAGGCCGTGACTCGGGCGCCAGTTGTCCGTTTCTGTGAGGCCTTTTTGTAGGATGTATGTGTCCGCTGGTGTATCGACTATGGTGCCTAGTTTGCAGTCATCTGCGAACTTTGTCAGCCACAGCCCTCCCATGTTTGCTTTAACATCTGAGAAATAAATGCCGAACAAGAGGGGTCCCAGGACAGATCCCTGTGGGACACCACTTGTGACTGGCTTTGAGTCTGACATTGCTCCAGCGATTTTAACTTTATGGGTTCTGTCCTTTAGCCAGTTTGCAACCCATCTAGTGACATAAGGGTTTACGTTTAAGCTGTTGAGCTTATCTATGATGCCTGAGTGGGGTATTGTGTCGAAGGCCTTAGCCAAGTCCAGGTAGGCTGTATGGACTGCTTTGCCCTCATCAATGGCTCCAGTGACTGTTTCGAAAAAGTCAACCAGGTTCAAAAGGCAGGATCTGCCCTTTACAAAGCCGAACTGGGTGGGGTCAGGTGCTTGTAGGTCCTCTATGTCTCTGTTTATGAGTTCCATAATGATTCTTTACATAGCTTTGCAGACCAGGCTGGTTAAGCTTATGGGGCGGTAGTTTCCAGGGTCTGTAGAGGCACCCCCTTTGTGGAGTGGGACCACTGCTGCTGTACGCCAGTGTTCAGGTACATATCCCGAAGTAAGGCTAAAATTAAATAGCATTTTTATGTGTGGGTTTAGCTCCTCTTGGAGTTCACGTAACACGCAACCCGGGATACCGTCAGGTCCCATTGATGCTGTGTTTTTAGCTTTGTTTAGGGCGGTTCTCACTTGGACATCTGAGATGACAGGGAGATTACATTCAGCTGGGATAAGTATTTCTTCTTTTTGGGGGTGAGGAGGGAGAAATTTGCACTGAACCTGTCAGCCAGAATGTTGGCAATATCTGTGGGTTCAGTGTATTTTTTGTTGTTGTGAACCAACTCTGAGCATATCTGAGAGTTTCCGTGGGTTTCTAACATAGCTGAAGAAGGCTTTGTGGTTATCTTTAGTGTCTTTGAAGATTTTTCCCTCAAATTTGGCCTTGGATGTTTTCATGAGAGAGCGTAGTTTTCTGCTAGTGTTGATCAGAGATGTCTTCCCTTTATGGGATTTTGCTCTGGCGATGCAGTAGCTTCCTTCTTTTGTTATACAATTTGTTAATGGCTGAGGTCCACCAGACAGGACGCTTGCCTTTGGTGGAGAGGGACTTGGATTTATTTGGGATTGCATGATCCATGCATTCTTGGAGATGTCCATAGAAAGCATTTGTGAAGGATTCGGCATTGTGGGATGTGGTATCCACTGGCACAGTGGGCTTAAAGGATACCATCTCAGTCTTAAGAAGAGTGAAGTCTGCTTTTGAGAAGTTTTTCACTGTGGTCTTTTGTGCTGGGGGTGGAGGTGGGATATGTATATCCAGGGTGATTAGTTTGTGGTCAGATCTCACTAGTGAGGGTATACTTCGGTGTGGAGCATTTTGTCCCCATGTTTGTGATGATCAGGTCTAGTATATTATCTCCCTAGTGGGAGAGGTGACTAGTTGTTCCAGTGCATTTGAATTTATGAATTCCAGGAGCGTTTGGGCTAGGGTATTAGGGCTAGAATAATGTACCCAATCTATGTTTGGGTAGTTGAAGTCTCCCAGTATGATGCTATTTTGTGATACATTCATATCCTCCAATGTCTTCAGGAAGGCTGAGTGGGGTTCTTGAGATTGGGAGGGTGGTCTGTAACATGCTACCAGTTGTATAGCAGTTTTGCCTATGGTTAGTTGCACCTGTATGGTCGCTGATGCTTCATGTGTTGCTACTAACCTGGAGGTGTGGGTGTCCTTGATGAATATGGACACTCCCCTCTCTTTGTGGTTCGGCCTGGGTTTTGGGGCCGAAAAGCATGATACAAGGTATAGCCTGGTAGCGCTGGGGTGCTCTCAGGAGCCTTGAACCAGGTTTCAGTTACTGCACAGACGTCGATGTTCTCCATGCTGAGGAGTGCATCAAGTGCCTGCATCTTGAGATTTAGACTTCTGGCGTTGAGCAGCATTACCCTTAGTTTTTTTCCATTTTTGTTTTCTAAGGAGGTGGGTTTGTCTTTTAAGCCTTGCCTAAAAAAGGCACTATAGGGGTGGCAAGAGCCTTAGCCAATATCCGGAAGCCCAGTGGTGACAGGTGTAAGCCATCCCTTGTGAAGCAACATGGCTTGTCCAACATGTCATCCCAGGCAGACAGACATTGGATCCCCTTAGAATGACACCAGTACTTGAGCCAATTATTAAAGCTGATCATCTTGTCTTTGTATTGAGGTATCATTCTTGGTGAGGGCAAGATGCTGCTCAGGGTCAGGGTCATACCAGCCTGGGCTACATAATTGGAGAGCTCCTCTATGTCTCTTTTCATGTAGTCCAGGGAGGTACGTCTCAGGTCATTCACACCAGCATGGACAATGACGGAGTCATATTTGTACTTGCTTTGGAGTGACTTGAGTGCGTGTGTTATGTGGCGGATCCTAGCTCCCGACAGACAGCTCACAGTCACCCTCTCCTTGTTCAGCCTGGTCAGCGGGACATCAGTGTGTCTGACTATAGAGTCACCTATTACTAGTGTATCAGGCATGGTGTTTGGCCTTAAGGGCTGTGATTGGTTGACACACTGATTTATTGAAGTATGTGTTGCATGTGTTTTGTTTTGAGGTGGTGGATTTTTGGATGTCTGCTTTGGGAGCCTCTGTTGTTTTAGTAAGTTTTTTATTAGAGCCTCCGAGTATGTCTTTGTGTTTTTATGTGTTTGATTTGCAGTTGTGGTAGGTCTATGTGGGACTGGGATTGTTGTGTGTGTGGTTACCATCTCCTCCTGTCTGGTCATGCCAGCCCTGAGTTGAGAGAGTTCAGCCTCCAGTTTGGCTATATAGTTGCATCTCTCACATGTATTTGTGTTTGTTGGGAGGAGGAGAGGGTTGTCTGTGTACATGAGACAATTGTAGCATTGTCTCAAGATACCCAGATTGACCAGCTGAACTGGAGATGGTGCCAGTAATCTACCACTCGACATGCTAGAACTGTATAAGGGAGTGCTGTACCTTTAAGGGAAGTGGATATTCACAGGGGTGGTAAGTAGATGTAGTGCTTTACTTAGTACGAGAGTGCTTACTTAGTAGAGAAGTATTGAGAACAAGTGCTAGGCTTATAATATAGTGAGTAGTCTGATTATACTAACAGTAGAGCTTCCTTAAGGGAGAATTTGAAGAGCAGACCTGGCGGAGCCAGAAGAAGTTTAACCGGCACTGCGCTATGCGCACAACCGCGCAAAGAACACTGAACTACAAAAGAGCTAGAAATGGTCCAAAACAACCAATTACTACAGCTTCTTGTGCTGAGGTCACTTCCTACAGGGACAGGTAGGCTGCTCAAGGCTCCCCACTCCCACTGGTGAGCAAAGAAACTTCCTTCTATCCAAGTAAGGTAATGGACAACACAGGAACTACACCACAGCCCAGAATACAGCAATGCCTGTAAACTGGTCTAAACTAGTCGAGGAGAGGTCACATTGGTCACAACAGGGGTTCTCTAACTGCTAGTGATGTTGAAATCATATTTCTTTATTAAACATTTTATAAGTATGAATTCTAATCCACAAACTTTTTTCTATTCAACTTGCTTTTAAACAGACTTGTGCAAGTGTCAAGACCCCATTCCATATTCTAGTTGGTCTACTTCAGAGGAAGATGAGAAAGCCAGACTCAGTTTCTTCAAATCAAGTTTCTAGCATGGCGTCTGTATCAGTATTCTCAATAAAAATAGTGGCTTCAACATTACAAACATTTTTGCATTAGCTTATTGAATTTATCAAGACTTCGTTCACCTAGTTCTGATGTAACTTATCTTACACCTTTTGGGTATAAGTCATGAAAACCTGAAATAAAGATATTCTGTGGAAGGAAATTGTCTTATTAATTACTTGTATTACCCAGACTAAGAAGCATAATCTATGAACTTCAGAGCTGGTAGGCTGTCCATACGTCTCATGCCGAGCTGTCGGGTACTGAATCCTCTGTTTATAGCACCAATTAGTTAGCCAGACTGAAGAGTACGATTTTATTTCCAAAGTCATCTGTCTTTTGAGAAAAAAAAGTCAAGAAATGTGAGGAGAAAATGTCACTGAATCTGTTTCTTTGTTTGTAATTGAGAAAGCTGACTAACCTCACCATATGTTTTTGTATACCAGTGACCATGAACCTCCTCAGACTGTTGTAATTTCTAAGAACTATTAAAGTGGTATACATGACCTGGATTCTGTTTAAAATAGTAACTATTTCCCTTATTTGTGTCCTGGTTAACCACTTAACATCACTTGTTCCTGCAGAAATGTAAAAAATTATTTTGTTTTATGAATTACTGACTTAATAATTATAACTACATTTAAACGTGTCTAGTCTTTGTTCATTTCTAACCAGTTTTAGAGTTAGACTTGGTTTAGTAGGGCAACCATGATTTTTCTGTTCTCCCTCCAATTTTGCTTCATACTTCAGCCATCCCAGTACCCCATCCTTTGCAGGGTCTATCACCTCTTCCTTCAATCCCCAGACTTTCCCCATCTCAGGGCTGGGGTTGGCATGGATCTTAAGGGCACCATGCAGGGGGGGGGGATTGCCAGCAATGGCTTATATTGGGGGATCTTTCTTTTATTTATGACCTACCCTCATTTCTCCTCCTCCCCTGCATCCATTTATCCCATCCAAGAGTTACTTTCCTCTGTCAACTATGCCTCCCTTCAAGTAATGCCTTGGTGAATGGCTTCCCTTAGGATAGACACACCGATTCCTCCCTGCTAGATCCTCAGTCATCCAGGCTGCTAATCAAATCCAGATTACATGAGATGTAGTTGGGGCTTTAACCCTCTACATCATAGTGTTGGCTAAGTTTTGACTGTTCTGGACTCTGTGCAATGTCCAGTTATGGTAATTCTTGTTGGAATTATGATATGTGTTGATACTGGCAGACCAGACAGAAACAGGATTTTTATTTATAAGGCCGCTGCATAAGCTGTTACACAGATGTTATAAGCTTGAAACATGAAAAATTAAATGAATGACTCAAATTACAAGTAGGAAAGTTAAGAAATTTATACTATAACCTAAAGTACAACCTACCCTAAAGGTCTAACACTTGTTGAATATTTAGGTGGTGTCAGTTCAGATATGTAAAGTAATGGGCAAAATTTTGTCTTTGCATGGTCCTTGGCATGTGTTTCCCTCTATTACTAGGCAGCTCTTATATTCATTCCCCCATTGCATGTTTCTGAGGCACATGGTATCCAGCATGTGATGTACCCCTTTAAGTCTTAGCTTGCTTGTTAGATTACAATGACATTCTTTCCTTTGAAAAAATCTTTACTAATGTCATAAGCTGTTCTTAGCATTATATTTAGTTACATTTTTCAGGGTGCTACTTAGCTGTAGACAATCAGCTTTTAACAAATCCTTTCATATTCCAAAACTAGAATATATTTAAAATAATACATTTAACTAGACAGATACACATTGTATATTCATAGAAAAATAATGAGATGTTCATGATGTCTTGTGTTTTGGGTAGGCTTTGGAGTATATATCCATAGCCTTACACGTATGAGGTTCGTGAGGTTTGGATATATTTAGTGACATTTTGTTTTAACAGATTCTCTGAATCTCAGTAGATGTTCTTGTAGAAATATATGATTGTTCATCTGGAGTGCTATCTGGTAAGATTTCTGACTCCATTGAAATGCCACTTTTTATATCTATCACTCATGTTAAGAGGATTATCAAAAAGCAGAATATTCTCAGCGAGGAGGCTGTATTTCTTACCTTGCTTGATTAATCTTCATCTATGCGGTTGTTAAAGGTAAGTTTGTATAGGATCATGAATGCTGCTATATACTCTTAGTTATTGGGATAAGAAAATTACACTAACATCTTTTGCAGCAGTTATTTGTACTACGACATACAGAAGTTAAGTAATTATCTCCCAAAGACAAGAAGTTCAGATTACTTTACAGATAAGTTAACTTGTAAAATTTAAACTACCTAAAAATAGATATTAAAAATTTGTATTACTGTCAGTATTTATGCCAGAATTCTGTTAATGCTATAGCTCTGAATTAGGAACAATTTACACTAGAAACTACATTCTGGCAATCTACTTTATTTGTTATAAAGTTGCTTTACTGGACAATAATAGGTATGGTGGATATTTTAAAAATAAGCTGGAAATGGATTAAATCTTTAAGAACTGGAATCCATAAATGGTTTGCATGAAGACACAAAACGTGGGTGCAATACAAATTTACTTATTTGCAAGGGTGAGCCTTAATATGAGTCAGTGGAGGTAATACTGTGACTTTTACTGAAGTTAAATTACCGTGACAGGTGGACAATTCCACTGTGCTTAGGAACACAACATGAACATTGTGGATGCAGTGTGAAAAATGTAGGTTAACTCACACAGCAGACTTCTCTGACAGCTTTCCTAAGAAAAGTTGTGTTGCTAGTTATTAGAAAAAAAGTTTCAGCACTTGAAAATCAGTCAGATCAAATCATATAAAATCAAATGAAAATCAGTGAAATTGTTCCTCATTTCCAGCAAATGAAATAACATTTCAAACTGAAAAGTAGTCTCAACGTTTGTGAAATGAAGCAGTACAACTCCTTATATTCCATCCACAGTTACTTGGAAGACAGTGGGCACCTATTCTAAGCCACTAATGCCATGGAGGAGGACTGACATTCCATCTGCAGGGCATCAAACACCTCAGCAATTTATAGACAATGGTGCACAATGGGGTTAGTCCCCTTATGAAGTCTCATAGCCATAGTACTCCAAGCACAGATTCAAAGGCAAACACTCCCCTCCCAGGTTCATGTGTTATTCAGAGACAGTACTGCATTAAAGAGGTATGGGCTGGTTCCAGTTACATAAACTGTAGGACCAGCAGTGCATAGCTACTACAGCGGTATGGGCTGGTTCCAGTTACATAACCTGTAGGACAAGTAGTTTATAGCTAGTATGGGAGGGGGAGTACGGGCTGGTTCCAGTTACATAACTTGTAGTATCAGTAGTGTATAGCTACTACGGTGGTATGGGCTGGTTCCAGTTACATAGCTTGTAGGACCTGTAGTGTATAGCTATTATGGGGGTGTGGGCTGGTTCCAGTTACATAGCATGTAGGACCAGTAGTGTATAGCTATTATGGGGGTGTGGGTTGGTTCCAGTTACATAACTTGTAGGACCTGTAGTGTATAGCTATTATGGGGGTGTGGGCTGGTTCCAGTTACATAACTTGTAGGACCTGTAGTGCATAGCTACTACAGCCGTATTGGCTGGTTCCAGTTACATAACTTGTAGGACCAGTAGTGTATAGCTATTATGGGGGTGTGGGCTGGTTCCAGTTACATAACTTGTAGGACCTGTAGTGCATAGCTATTATGGGGGTGTGGGCTGGTTCCAGTTACATAACTTGTAGGACCTGTAGGGTATAGTTATTATTGGGGTGTGGGCTGTTTCCAGTTACATAACTTGTAGGACCTGTAGTGCATAACTATTATGGGAGTGTGGGCTGGTTCCAGTTACATAACTCGTAGGACCTGTAGTGCATAGCTATTATGGGGGTGTGGGCTGGTTCTGGTTACATAACTTGTAGGACCAGTAGTGTATAGCTATTATGGGGGTGTGGGCTGGTTCCAGTTACATAATTTGAAGGACCTGTAGTGCATAGCTATTATGGGGGTGTGGGCTGGTTCCAGTTACATAACTTGTAGGGCCTGTAGTGCATAGCTATTATGGGGGTGTGGGCTGGTTCCAGTTACATAACTTGTAGGACCTGTAGTGTATAGCTATTATGGGGGTGTGGGCTGGTTCCAGTTACATAACTTGTAGGACCTGTAGTGCATAGCTATTATGGGGGTGTGGGCTGGTTCCAGTTACATAACTTGTGGGACCAGTATTGTATAACTATTACAGGGGTATGGGCTGGTTCCAGTTACATAACTTGTAGGACCAGTAGTGTATAGCTATTATGGGGGTGTGGGCTGGTTCCAGTTACATAACTTGTAGGACCAGTAGTGTATAGCTATTACAGGGGTATGGGCTGGTTCAAGTTAGGTAAACTGTAGGACAAGTAGTGTCTCTAGCTACTATGGGGGTATTGGCTGGTTTCGGTTACATAGCTTGTAGGACCAGTAGTGTACAGCTATTATAGTGGTGTGGGCTGGTTCCAGTTACATAACTTGTAGGACCAGTAGTGTATAGCTATTATGGGGGTATTAGCTGGTTCCGGTTACATAGCTTGTAGGACCAGTAGTGTATAGCTATTATGGGGGTGTGGGCTGGTTCCAGTTACATAACTTGTAGGACCTGTAGTGCATAGCTATTATGGGGGTGTGGGCTGGTTCCAGTTACATAACTTGTAGGACCTGTAGTGCATAGCTATTATGGGGATGTGGGCTGGTTCCGGTTACATAGCTTGTAGGACCAGTAGTGTATAGCTATTATGGGGGTGTGGGCTGGTTCCAGTTACATAACTTGTAGGACCAGTAGTGTATAGCTATTATGGGGGTATTAGCTGGTTCCGGTTACATAGCTTGTAGGACCATAGCTATTTTGGGGGTGTGGGCTGGTTCCAGTTACATAACTTGTAGGACCTGTAGTGCATAGCTATTATGGGGGTGTGGGCTGGTTCCAGTTACATAACTTGTAGGACCTGTAGTGCATAGCTATTATGGGGGTGTGGGCTGGTTCCAGTTACGTAACTTGTAGGACCTGCAGTGCATAGCTATTATGGGGGTGTGGGCTGGTTCCAGTTACATAACTTGTAGGACCTGTAGTGCATAGCTATTATGGGGGTGTGGGCTGGTTCCAGTTACATAACTTGTAGGACCAGTAGTGTATAGCTATTATGGGGGTGTGGGCTGGTTCCAGTTACATAACTTGTAGGACCTGTAGTGCATAGCTACTACTGGGGTATTGCCTTTAAACATTTTGATTTCCCTTCCCTGCTGATGTGTTGCTACCATAGCATATCAGTGGCAAATTACTGAAAAAGAAAAAAATACAGAAAAAGGCTACCTTTGCATAAATGAATTCTCAAAACCTACCAACGAAGAAGTTCACTATGGTTCAGGAATGTGTGCTAGCCAACCACAAATCTCCACTTTGACACAATGACACCACCAGTTACATTCGGGGGTATTCTCAAGGCACCAGATCCTTTCACTACCATGATGAAGTAATGGCCCTAGCTCCTCTTTTGTACCTGATGAACAGTAAATCTTTATGGACTCTAGGTAGGTATGACAACTGAGCACAATGCAGCAGGGAACAAATATTTAATAAGGCATGAGTCTGACATATACCCTATTAACTATTCATTGTCTGCTTCATTGTACTGTGCTTTAATATTGTCAGAAGTGCAAACCAGTAGTCAAGAATATCCATAGCTGGGAGGACACAGTACACATCGTGTGTTTGGCATTGTAGCATGCCGTTCATAACTACAGACATTGCTTTGTACATATTCAATGTGACAATCCATGTCTGTGAGTCATGTTAGTGAACACTGTGGTGCTAGACCTCGCTCTTATAATGTAAGTATGCACCTGTACATTATGTTTATGAAGTCCCTGGATATATACTGGATGGGTTCAAAGTGAAAAATGTAGTTCCTATAAGTGACTGAAAGCATATTACAAACCATAAGTTTTATATTTTAATCTGACTACATAATAAAATATGGTGGTAGGATATTTCAGGAGTTCTTATAGTGCATTCAGTGTTTTTGGTTTAATGGTGGTAATACATCTGCACAAGAGTATTCTGCTCACTAAAATCATAGGATCATAGGAAGTTACTAGGCTATTGGCCCTGAGGCCCTTACAAGGCCTAGCCAAGAATTTAGCTCATGTTCCAGCAAGTCATCACCCTATGTCACTGTCCAGCAGGGACACAGATGGAATCCCAGGGGTATATTTTCTGTTCCCCATCCAGTTATCCAGGTTGTGCTTAAAAAGGTTTAATGAGGTACTCTGCTTAACATACAAAGGGAGTATATTCCACAAAAGGGGGAGTCTCTGGGACACAAATCTGTCCCGCCAACAAGTCCTACTGATGTCACACATCAGGCTGAGGTTGAGTATCTGGGTTACTCGAGTGGAGCCTGACTTGCGGATATGCAGCAGTCCCATCAGGGCGGGGTCTGAGATTGCTTTGTATGCCAGACAGAGATCACCTCTGAGGAGACTGTAGGAGACTGAGTACAGGGACAGGGCATTTAGCCTATCTGTATAGGGTAGATGCTTGAGGCTCTGGATTCTCCAGGGGAGGAACCTCTTTGGTCTCTCCAGCTGCTGAATGTACTTTGTGAGGTACATGCCGAAAGGGGCATTGTACTCAATAATGGGTCTTATAAGAGAAGAATACAGGGATGTTATGACCACTTTGTCCTTGGATGAGATACCCTTACTAATGAGGTGGGCAATGTAGAAAGCTTTTCATACAACAGAGGCAATATGGTGGTCAAAAGTCAGTTTGCTATCAACCTGGGTGCCCAAGTCCCTCACGACTGATTTTGTGCTTTGTGCCTTACTCTTCTTTGTCTTCTTTCGGCTTTTCCCGGTTAGGGGTCACCACAGGGGATCACCTGTCCGCTCATGATTGGCAGTGGAGTTTTACAGTGTCGAGTTGCCAGCCCGGCGCCCAACCTTCCACAGAAGGCACACACACATGCACTCACACCTAGGACCAATTTAGAGTGTTCAAGCCACCTGCAGCATGTCTTTGGGATGTGGGAGGAAACCAACGCGACCACAGGGAAGACATGCAGACTCCACACAGAAGGCACCCCAGTTATCAATGTGATAATTTGTGGGGATGTCACTCTTCCCAAAAGGGATGATTATGCATTTTTTGGCATTCAGTTTGAGGTCATGTTTCTGGCACCAGTCATTTGTTTGGGTGAGACCCTCTTGGAGGATGTCCATATCAGTAGGGGAATTGATGATAACACCCAGCTTGCAGTCATCTGCAAACTTGGTCAGCCATAGCCCACTAGATTTGGCCTGCACCTCTGAGAAGCATATCCCAAACAGCAGAGGCTCCAAGACAGATCCCTGGGGTACACTGCTTGATACGAGTCTACTACTTGAAGTGGCTTCCCCATTTTGACTAGGTGGGTTCTATCAATGAGCCAGTTTGCTACCCACCTGGTAACATATGAATTGATGCCAAGTTGACAGAGTGGGAAATAGTATCATAGGCCTTGGCCAGGTCAAGGTAGGTGGTGTGCACCATCTTCCCCTCGTCTATGGCCTTGGTTACTGTCTCAAAGAAGTCGACCAAATTTAACAGGCATGACCTCCCCTTGACAAAATCAAACTGTGTGGGATCAAGTGTCTGGAGGTTTCCAATGCCCTTGTTAATGAGGTCCATGATAATCCACTTCATGGCCTTGCAGATCAGGCTAGTTAGGCTGATGGGTCTATAATTTCCTGGATTGGTGGACGCTCCACCTTTGTACAAAGGGATGACAGTAGCTGTCCTCCACTCGGCTGAGACAAAGCCAGTACTCAGGCTTTGGTTGAATAGGATGCTTAATGACGCTGCAAGATCCTGAGTCCATGTAGGATGCAGCCTGGGATGTTATCGGGTCCCATGGAGGCTGTATTTTTTGCCTTTGAGAGGGCAGTGATGACTAAAGATAAGGGTGGGGGCAGGTACGGGGGATGCCCTGTTTTACTGATGGGGGACAGAGGAGTGAAGTTTTCATTGAACCTGTCTGCCAGCAGTTTGTCTATATCTACAGGGTCTGTGTATGTGGTGTCCTTAACAAACAGTTCTGAGCAGATCTTGGTGCTTCCCTTGAGATTGCGGACATATTTGAAGAAAGCTTTATGATTGTATTGTCTTTAGTGGATGTGGCCAGGTTGGACTTGAAGTTTGCTTTGGAGGATTTCACTAGTGCACCTATTTGCTTGTTCAGACTAAGGAGAAAGTGCTTCCAATTAGACACCTGCTCCTTCTTGGTCCTGGAAGGCATTTTTTTTCTTTTATTATAGAGTTTATTTATTGTAGATGTTCACCAGACATGTTTATTCTTCCTTGAGGAGGATGATTTTGTCCTGTGTTGTATTCCTGATTTCATGCAGCTATATAAATGCTCATATAGTAGTTTGGTGTAGGTTTGGACATATGTGCCAGTTCCTGTGGAGGGGGAGGGGGATGTGAAGCTGTTTATACCTTCCCTCAGGAGGTTGTAATCAGCTTTGAAGAAGTTTTTTTGTTTGACCTTAGCTGGGGGGGGGGGGGGGTGGTAACTTCAAAAGTGATTGCTTTGTGGTCAGAACCTACCAGGGATGATGACACTGTAGGGATGCTGCAGTGGTTACTTGTGTTGGTTAATTCCAAGTCCAAGATATTTTCACCTCTTGTGGGGGGTGTCAACCAAATGGTCCAAGGCATTTGCATTGCTGAAATCAAGGAATCTCTGGGCATTTGTGTTTTGGCAAGAGTATTTCTTCCACTCTGTGGTTGGATAGTTAAAGTTGCCCAGGAGCTGGGTAAAGGGTTGAACCTTCATAGATTCAAAGAGGTCCAGACAGGTGGAGTGGGCATCTTGAGTCAGAGTTGGAGGTCTATAGCTAGCTATGATTTGAATAGAGGTCTTGTCAATTGTTAACTGCACCTGGAGTATTTCTTGTGCATCATACTGGTTGACCAGCCTAAAGGTATGTATGTCTTTTACATATATTGCAACTCCACCTCCTTTTGTTTTGTTGCCCATGGTTTGGGGTCTGAATGAATGACAGGATGAGTAACCTGGCATGACTGGTGTGCTCTCCACAGCTTTGAACCAGGTTTCTGTAGCTGCACAAATGTCAGCTTCTTCCAGGGTTAAGAATGCTTGCAATGAGTACAGTTTCATGTTTAGACTTCTAGCGTTTAGCAGCATGACCTTTAATTTACGTTTTGATTAAATTTTTCACGTTGGTAGTTTTGGCCTCATGGCATTGCCTAAATAAGGCACTATGGGGGAGGCAAGAGCCTTTGCCAAGAGCCTGAAGCCCATGGGAGACAGATGCAAGCCATCTCTGGCAAAGTATCGTGGCTTGTCAATCATGTCATCCCATGCTGTCAGGTACTGGATCCCCTTGGAATGACACCAGAAACTAAGCCAATTGTTAAAGTCAATCATTTTCTGTTTGTATTGAGGCATCACTCTGGGTGATGGTAGAATGCTGCTTAAGGCTAGGAAGATACCTGCCTGGGAGACATACTCAGTGAGCTTGATCATGTTTCTCTTCATATACCCCAGGGAGGTATGTCTCAAGTCATTCACTCCAAAATGGACTATGACAGAGTCCTAACAGTACCTGTTGACAGACTTGAGTGCATTGGTGATATGGCAGAATCTGGCACCTGACAAACAACTAACCGTGACTTTCTCCTTATCCAGCCAGGTGAGGGGCACATCTGTGTGTCTCACAATGGAGTCGCCTATGACTAATATGTTGGGTTTATGTTTTGGCCTTAGTGGCTGTGAGACAAAGGTGTACGGACTATGTCTGGTGTGTGGTGTGGTGGGCAGTGGAGTATGCATGCGGTTATGCCTCGGATTCTTTTCTTTGGGTATGCTTTTGTTGAGGACCTCCACTTATGTGGGAGTGTGTTGTGTAGGTGTGGGTGGTGTTTGAGGTGTTGTGTTCATGTTGCCAGTCTTCTCAGTGCCAGATATACTGGTTTGTGGGGGAGAGAGCAATGACACTAGGTGCTTGATGTAATTGTATCTCTCACAAATTGTGTTCCTAGTTGGCAGTAGTAGAGGGTTGTCTGTGTACATAAGGCAGTTGCTACACTGTCTCAGGATGACTATATCAACCAGACTGCCAGGAGAAAATTTAGGAAATTGTCCATCCATATTTGTCAGAAACTGAAAGAGCTAAGAGGTTAAAGGGAGGAAGGTCTAAGAGTAGTACTACTAGATGATAACACAAGTGCTACTAAGGGAAAACTTGTTCATAGATTCATAGGTAGGTACAAGGCTATCGGCCCAGGGGCCTAAGTAAGCCTAGCCAATGAGGTTCCCTGGCTTACACCACCCAAGAAAGTTATTTTCCTGTGCCCCTGTCGAGCAGAACCACAGAAGTGATCCCTGGGGTGTATTTTCTATTTCCCATCCACTTATCAAGATTTTTCTTGAAGAGTGCTAATGAGGAACTTTTCTTGACACAGATGGGTAGCTTGTTCCAGAGTATAGGAAGTCTCTGGGACAGGAATCTATTCCTCCAGCATGTCTTGTTTATTGTGGTGACAAGGTTTAGGTTCCTAGAGCATGTTGCTCGGAGGGATTGGGATTTCTTTAGGTGTAGCATGTCCAACAGCTATGGGTTTGACATAGCTTTATATGTTAGGCAGAGATCACCTCAGAGTAGGCGATAGGCTACGGAGTAAAGCTGGAGTTTTTTGAGATGGTCAGTGTAGGGCATCTGTTTGAGGCCAGTAATCCTCTTTGTCAGGTACTTCTGTGGCCTTTCCAGCTGCTGCAGATGTCTTCTGTGGTACATTCCAAAAGGTGCATTGTACTCTATAATGGGTCTAATGAGTGTCGAGTAGAGGGGAACAATGACCTATTTTTTCCTAAATGAGAACCCTTTTGTGATGAGGTGTGCCATGTAGAAGGATTCCTGACTACTGTGGCAATGTGATTATCAAAGGAGAGACTACTGTCCACCTGGGTCTCCAGGTCTCTTATCACACATTCGGCATTAAGTAGACTGCCGCCTATGTGATAGTTCATGGGTACAGAGCTTTTACCAAAGGGGATTACAATGCACTTTTTGGCACTGAGCTTGAGGCTCTGACACCAGGCATCTGTCTCAGTGAGGCCCTTCTGTAGGATGTCCACATCATTTGGGGACTCAGCTATGGCTCCTAGTTTGCAGTCATCTGCGAACTTCGTTAGCCAAAGGCCTTCTGTGTTAGCCTGTACTTCACAGAAGTAGATACCAAACAGGAGCGGCCCCAGAACTGAACCCTGTGGAACTCCACTTGTCACTGGTGTGAAGTCAGATTTGGAGTCTGCAACATTTACAGTGTGGGTTCTGTCAGTGATCCAATTGGCAACCCATCTTGTGACATAGTGATTTATACCTAGTTTAGTGAGTTTAGCTATAATTCCAGAATGGGAGATGGTGTCGAAAGCATTGGCAAGGTCAAGATAGGTTGTGTGAACTACCTTACCCTCATCTACAGCTTTGGTGACTGCCTTAAAGAGGTCGATCAGGTTCAGGAGGCATGATCTGCCTTTCACAAACCCGAACTGGGTGGGGTCCAGAGTTTGGAGGTTACCAATGTCTTTGTTTATGAGTTCCATGATGAAACGTTTTATGGCCTTACAGACCAGGCTCGTCAGGCGATAGGGTGATAGTTCCTTGGATCAGTGGTGGCTCCCCCTTTATGGGAGTGGGCTAACTGTTGTCGTATGCCATTCAATGGGCACAAAGCCTGATGTGAGGCTATGATTGAACATGGTGTTTAGGTGGGGAGCCAGTTCATTCTGAAGCTCGTGTAAAATGCAGCCTGGGATGTTGTCTGGTCTCATGAATGCTGTGTTTTTGGATTTAGAGAGTGTAGCTTTTACCTGAGTAGTTGTGATTACAGGTACTCTGCATTCTTCCTGTATAGTTATGGGCCCTTTAGGGGGTGAGAGGGGGTAAAGTTAGCATTG
The DNA here is from genome assembly GCF_019279795.1 of Protopterus annectens. Lineage (NCBI taxonomy): Eukaryota > Metazoa > Chordata > Ceratodontiformes > Protopteridae > Protopterus > Protopterus annectens. Next base: position 1,049,130,295 of record NC_056747.1, read on the forward strand.
AACCTATCTGCCAGGACGTTGGCAATATCAGTTGGTTCTGTAATTTTCATGCTGTTGTGCTGTAACTCAGAGCAGATCTAGGTATTGGCATTGAGATTCTTGACATAGCTATAGAATGCTTTGTGGTTGCCCCTAAAGTCAGTGGCAATTTTGTTTATGTAGCTAGCTTTGGAGGATCTTATAACGGATCTCAGCTTCTTTTTTTGGAGGATAGCATCTTGGTTCTGTTTGGGATAGCATGATCCATGCACTCGTGTAAGTGCTTATAGAGTGCATCTATGTAGGATTCAGCAGTCGTAACTGTATTGTTCATCTGCATGGGTGTCATGAAGTTCGCCACTTCTGTCTTAAGAAGCATGAAGTTGGCTTTGGAGAAATGTTTTACCGTAATTTCCTTAATGGGGGGTGGGGGCAGGATGTGGATATCTAGGGTGATTAGCTTATAGTCGGATCTGACCAATGAGGAGTTGACCTCAGGTGTGGAACACCTGTCACTCATGTTGGTAATGACTAGGTCTAGGATATTGTTGCCCCTGGTGGGGGTGTGGATAGGTTGGTCCAGGGCATTGGAATTTATGAATTCCAGAAAGAGTTGAGGGAAGGAGTTGGTACATGAGTAGTTTTTCCAGTTAATGGTGGGGTAGTTGAAATTGCCCATTATTAGGGTGTTTGGTTGAACCCTAATATTTTTCAGTATGTCAAGAAATGAAGAGTGGGAATCCTGGGGCATGGTGGGGGATCTGTAGCAAACTACAATTTGGATTGCAGTTTTGCCCAGAATTAGTTGCACTTCGATAACCTCAGATGCATTATGCTGAGCAACTAGCCTGGAGGTGTGGATATCCTTAATGAATATGGGCACACCTCTGCCTTTGGTGTTCTGGTCCAGGTTAGGTGGCCGAAAAGTGTGGTATGAGATATAGCCTAGTAATGCAGGGGTGCTCTCTGGAGCCTTGAACCAAGTCTCAGTCACTGCACAGAAATTGATGTTCTCCATTTTAAGGAGTGCCTCAAGGGAGTCCATTTTGAGATTTAGACTTCTAGGATTGAGTAGCATTACCCTCAGTTTTTGCTTGCCTGTTCCTGTTATGGTGGTGAATTTGTCATTTGAACTTTGCCTAAAAAAGGCACTATAGGGGCTGGCAAAGCACTGTTGTCTGTCGACCATGTCGTCCCAGGCAGACAGATACTGGATCCCCTTAGAATGACAACAGAAGCTTAGCCAATTGTTGAAGTCAATCATTTTGTCCTTGTACTGCGGTATCATTCTGGGTGATGGCAGGATGCTACTCAGGGCTAGGGTCATACCTGCCTGGGCTACAAGATCGGACAACTCTTCCATGTCTCTTTTTATGCAGTCGAGCGAGGTATGTCTCAGGTCATTCACACCAACATGGACAATGACAGAGTCATATTTGTACTTGTTGTGGAGTGACCTGAGTGCGTGGGTTATGTGGCGTATCCTGGTCCCTGACAGGCAGCTGACAGTAACCTTCTCCTTGTTTAGCCTGGTGAGTGGGACATCAGTGTGTCTGATTATAGAGTCACCTATGACTAGTGTGTTGGGTACGTTGTGTCATTTGGGTTGTGTTGGGGGGGTGGAGGTTGCTTGTGTTTCTGCTTTGGAGGTCTCTGTTGCTTGAGCAGATTATTATTGAGAGCCTCCGTGAATGTTTTTGTGTTTCTATATGTGGATTTTGGTGGCGTAGGTTTAGTGGGACTATGTGATGAGTGTGGTGTGGTGCATGTGTTTACCTTCTCCTCTTGACTGTCAAGTTCAGTCTTGGTTGGAGAGAGCTTTACCTCCAGTTGGCTAGATAAGTGCATCTCTCACAGGTTGTGGTGTTAGGTGGTAGGAGAGGGTTGTCTGTGTACATGAGGCAACTGCTACATTGCCCCAAGATGCCCAGATTCATCAGATAGACAGGAGAGAACACTAACCCTTGGTCATGCCTGAATAAAAAAAACTACTTTCCTCTAGACAAGTGAGGAAAGTGAGTATAAGAGCTGTTTTTCTCTAAGCAAGTGAGGAAAGCAAGTACACAAACTGTTTTCCTCTAGGTAAAGAGGAAGGTTGAGTGCTGTAGTAATTTGTAGCGTATTTAGTGCTAACAAATTCTGAACAAGTGCTGAGCACGAATAAGCAAATTCAAGTGCTAAAACTAAGAATCTGTACCTGGATCTTGTGGTAGATAGGCTATCTAGTGCTTAGCACTTCCACTGATAAGCTAGAATGCTTCCTTCCAACACAGAAAGGCTTGGGGGCTCAGAAGCTTACAAACAGTCCTGGATACAGCAAATCTGTACCTGGACTAGACTAGTTACAGGAAAGATGGGAAACAAGTGCAAATGTGGGCTTTTAAACCAGTAAGGTGAAAGAGATGGAAAAACTGCCAAATGGCCAATAAACTACAATTTCTGGGCCAGAAACCACTCTTGTGGTAGATAGGCTACCTAGTGCTTACCACTCCCACTGATAAGCTGGAAGGCTTCCCTCCAACACAGAAAGGCTTGGGGGGCTCAGAAGCTTACAAACAGTCCTGGATATAGCAAATCTGTATCTGGACTAGACTAGTTACAGGAAAGTTGGGAAACAAGCGCAAATGCGGACTTTTAAACCAGAAAGTTGAAAGAGATGGAAAAACTGCCAAACGGCCAATAAACTACAATTTTTGGGCCAGAAACCACTCTTGTGGTAGATAGGCTACCTAGTGTTTACCACTTCCACTGATAAGCTAGAAGGCTTCCCTCCAACACAGAAAGGTATTGGGGGCTCAGAAGCTTACAAACAGTCCTGGATACAGCAAATCTGTATCTGTACTAGACTAGTTACAGGAAAGGTGGGAAACAAGCGCAAACACAGTCTTTTAAACTAGAAAGTTGAAAGAGATGGAAAAACTGCCCATACGGCCAACAAACTACAATTTCTGGGCCAGAAACCACTCTTGTGGTAGATAGGCTACCTAGTGCTTACCACTCCCACTGATAAGCTAGAAGGCTTCCCTCCAACACAGAAAGGCTTTGGGGGCTCAGAAGCTTACACACAGTCCTGGTTCAGCAAATCTGTATCTGGACTAGACTAGTTACAGAAAAGGCAGAAAACAAGCTGAAATACCTCAAAAAGGTTTACAAATCATGCAGCTGAAGCTCTGGATGCAGCAGACTTGTATCTAGACTATGCTACTCGATTTTAAGGTTAAGAACTCAGTAAGAAAATACTCACAATGAAGCATAGATTAATCACTTATAGTCAAAAGAATAGAACTTGCAGTATGAAAAAATACAGTTAAACAGCAATGAAATGCAGTAAAATGCAGTTAAACAGTAATGAATTGCAGTAGATAGCAATGAAATATAGTTAGAGTGCTTTGAAACCGTAGCTCACAAACACTACAGTAACAGACAGCGCAGGTAAAATAATCCATAGAATTACAAATGACTCATGAATGGCAACTGTTTTTTTTCCCCAATGTTTGCATTTCTTTAGTGGGACATTTTAGTGCCTGTCTGACTTGTGCAAATCACTATCAGCTCATATATTGTTACGGCATTGTCCTTGTTCTACTGTCATGGTGAGACTCAGGGGTGCTTGTCAGATTTAATTTCTCTTTAAATGCTCTTAAGCAGCAGTGCAATTTTTGTTCTGAATAACACCCACTTCAGTGCTTTTATGCAAAGGTGCCTGTCACTGTAAATCACATTACAGACTTAGTGTCACTGTAACACAGAGAAATTCAATACGTGACTTGCTTGCTTCTTGCTGGCATTCACCTTCAGTGCATCTCCATTCATTGTGTTAACTTCATAGAGCTTCAATAAATGAATGTGAGATTTTATAGGGAGCATTTTTTATGTCTGTAAAAAATGTTAACCTCAGACAAAAGAATGTTACCTGAAAAAATGTTTTGGTTTGCTTCACAGCATTATAGATGAAATACAAGTTCTGCTACTGAGTATTATATACATTACTGCATAAATGACATATAATAACATACTGGCTAACCAGATACAAGAAAAATATTAAACATACAAGGCTATGAGCAGATTGCTGATCATAATGTATTTATTTTGTGTTTGAGACATGGATGCCAGAAAATTCACCTTGAGAGCAAAGACAGTTCGTGCAGAGAATTAAGGATGTTTTTGGTTAACGAGCTGCTTCTTATTATCAAGACTAGAGAGACCGAGTTCTGCTTCCTTTCGTGTACTGTGCACCTCTTATCTAAGCAAGATAACTAGACAGTGCTCTTAGGTCAGCCCTGAAAATAGAAACTTGTGCCCAATAGACTTAATGTGCTAACAAAAGAATAAAAAATTATAGTAAGAACAAATCATATAAAGCTGTGCAGAATTCATTTCAAGAGCAGTGTGTTATATTGTACCACAGATTAGTAGCACATAATTGTAGCTGAATCACAGCTAATAATACAGAAATTATGTATTAAAGTAATGTAGATGGTTTATATTGTACACAGAACAATATACAGAAGGAAATATTTTCGGTTTGAAAGTGAAGAGCACATTTTGAGCTTGATGACTATACCTTTCAACCTCTTAGCAAAATAAATCTGGACAAAACCTAAAACAATGGGGGACAAAGGCTCAAAAATTGGACAGATTTTAATTACTGCTCTTACAAACTTAGAAATTTGCTAGAATAACAGGATTTGTGTCAGCATGCATTTCTGGAAGGATAGGAAATCTGAAATGCCAATGTAAGTTATTACTTAATGACTTCAATCCTCAGTGATTTGCCAAGAAACTGCAGTTTATGAAGAATAGATGAAAAATATAAGGCAAAAATCTGGACATTCTGCACAAATCTGGACAGTTGCGAGGTATGTAGATGACTTATTACTAAAACCAGATCTGAAGGCACCAACTCTGCCTGCCAGATAAAGAATCCTAGTTACGCTATAGCAAGATTATTTGCCATGATATCTCTCAACTATCCAGATTTTCGCAGAATGTCCAGATCAGATTTTTGCCTCATATGTTTGGTCTATTCCTCATAAAATTGTGGTTTTCTGGTAAGCACTGCCTATTCAAGTGGTACATTTAGGAATATTTTCTGCTTAAAACCTCAGCTTTGGCCAGCTAAGATCTAGCTGTATTCAAATGGACGTATAAGAGAATTTAAGTACCTTTTATCTGCACATTTTTCAAATAATACAGCATTTAAATTGATTTATTTGTGTTGCATTGAATATTAACTGAACTGGAAGTTTTGACTCTGTTTTGTCAGTTAGTGCTTGCTAGATTTTTATTGCTGTTAGTAATTGCAGGCAGGGGTAGTCTCATTCATTGATATCCTGTCACTGCCTATTTAAGTGGTACATTTAGGAATATTTTCTGCTTAAAACCTCAGTTTTGGCCGGCTAAGATCTAGCTGTATTCAACTGGACGTATAAGAGAATTTAAGTACCTTTTATCTGCACTTTTTTCAAATAATACAGCATTTTAATTGATTTATCTGTGTTGTATTGAATATTAACTGAACTGGAAATTTTGACTCTGTATTTTCAGTTAGTGCTTGCTAGATTTTTATTACTGTTAGTAATTGCAGGCGGCGGTAGTCTCATTCATTGATATCCTGTCACTGCTTATTTAAGTGGTACATTTAGGAATATTTTCTGCTTAATACCTCAGATTTGGCTGGCTAAGATCTGCCTGTATTCAACTGGACGTATACGAGAATTTAAGTACCTTTTATCTGCACATTTTTCAAATAAAATAGCATTTAAATTGATTTATTTGTGTTGCATTGAATATTAACTGAACTGGAAGTTTTGACTCTGTTTTATCAGTTAGTTCCCCACCCACTCTCCCTGCTTTTTGGTGGCTTTGATTTGTGTTTGGATACTCCTTCTGGGCCCATCTCATTTGCTCACTCAACTGAGTGCACTGAGATCATATTCTGATTTCACGCACTCCTACTGTGTACAAAGAAAGCATTTGGGAAAGAAAAAATACTTTTTAAGCTTGTTTCCTGCCTTTCCTGTAAGTGGACTAGACTGTTTGTAGGCTTCTGAGCCCCCAAGCCTTTCTGTTTTGGAGGAAAGCCTTCTAGCTTAATTCTGTTTCTTAGAACTAGCCAGTTTTCTAGTTTCAGCACTCAAATCTGTTTCTTTGAACTCAGCACTTGTTCAGAACTCGCTGTAAGCACTAAATAAGTTGCAAATTACAACAGCACTCAACTTTCCTCACTTGTCTAGAGGAAAGCAGTTTTTAGTACTTAATAAATAAGCACCTATCCAGGCATGTCTAAGGGTCAGCTCCCGGTGATTTCTCCTGTCTACCTGATGAATATGTGCATCTTGGGGCAATGCAGCAATTGCCTCATGTACACAGTCAACCCTCTCCTCCTACCACCCAACACTACAACTTGTGAGAGAAGCACTTATATAGCCAAACTGGAAGCAAAGCTTTCTTCACCTAAGACTGGACTAGACAGTCAAGAGGAGAAGGTAAACACTTGCACCACACCACACTCATCACATAGTCCCTCAAAACCTACACCACCAAAACACACACATAGAAATACAAAACACACACCTACATTCACGGAGGCTCTCAATAAAAACCTGCCCAAGCATCAGGGACCTCCAAAGCAGAAATGCAAGCAAATTCCACACCTCAACACAACTCAAATGACACATAGCCCACAAACTCAGTGTGCTAGTCAACCACAGCCCATAAGGCATAACAACGTACCCAACACTCTAGTCATAGGTGACTCTATAGTCAGGCACACTGATGTTCCACTCTCCAGGCTAAACAAGGAGAAAGTTACTGTCAGCTGCCTGTCAGGTGCCAGGATCCACCACATAATGCACGCACTCAGGTCACTCCACAACAAGTACAAATATGACACTGTCATTGTCCACGTTGGTGTGAATGACCTGAGACATAACTCCCTGGACTACATGAAAAGAGACATGGAGGATCTCTCCGATCTTGTAGCCCAGGTAGGTATGACCCTGGCCCTGAGTAGCATCCTGCCATCACCCAGAATGATGCCACAGTACAAGAACAAAATGATTGACTTCAACAATTGGCTAAGCTTCTGGTGTCATTCTAAGGGGATCCAGTGTTTGTCTGCCTGGGACGACATGATCAACAGACCACAATGCTTTGCCAAAGATGGCCTGCACCTGTCACCCTTGGGATTCCGGATACTGGCTAAGGCTCTTGCCACCCCTATAGTGCCTTTTTTAGGCAAGGTTCAAATGACAAATTCACCACCGTAACAGATAGAAGCAAGCAAAATCTGAGGGTAATGCTACTCAATGCTAGAAGTCTAAATCTCAAAATGCACTCACTTGAGGCACTCCTTAAAATGGAGAACATCAACATCTGTGCAGTGACAGAAACCTGGTTCAAAGCTCCAGAGAGCACCCCTGCATTACCAGGCTATAATTGATACCACACCTTTTGGCCACCTAACCCGGAACGAAGCACTAAAGTTGGAGGTGTGTCCATATTCATTAAGGATGTCCACACCTCCAGGCTAGTTGCACAGCATAATGCATCCGAGATTATTCAAGTGCAACTAACTCTGGGCAAGACCGCAATCCAAATTGTAGTTTGCTACAAACCCCCCACCATGTCACAGGATTCACACTCCTCATTTCTAGATACACTGGAAAGTATTAGGGTACAACCTAACACCCTAATAATGGGTGATTTCAACTATCCCACCATTAACTGAGAAAACTACTCATGTACCAACACTTTTGCTCAATGTTTTCTGGAATTCATAAATTCCAATGCCTTGGGTGAAGTTATTCACATCCTCACCAGGGACAGCAATATCCTAGACCTGGTCATTACCAACATGAGCAACTGGTGTTCCACACCAGAGGTCAATTCCTTGTTGGTCAGATACGACCACAAGCTAATCACCCTAGACATCCACATCCCACCCCTACCCCCAATTAGGGAAACCACCGTAAAAGACTTCTCCAAAGCCAACTTCACACTCCTTAAGACAGAAGTGGCAAACTTCATGACACCCATGCAGATGGACAATAGAGGTACGACTGTTGAATCATACACAAATGCACTTTATAAGCACTTACACAAATGCATGGATCGTACAATCCCTAATAGAACCAAGATGCTATCCTTCAAAAAAAGGAAGCCAATTTGGTGATCCTCTGCCATAAACAAAATCTACAACAGAAGAAAGAAACTGTTGCAAAAAAGAGTAAAATCCCATGACTGGAGGAACTCCCTGGTCAACCTCAGTAAGAAGCTGAGATAACTCATAAAATCCTCCAAAGCTAGTTACGAAAACAAAATTGCCACTGACTCTAAAGACAACCACAAAGCATTCTATAGCTATGTCAAGAATCTCAATGGCAACACTCAGATCTGCTCTGAGTTACAGCACAATGGCGCTAAATATACAGAACCAACTGATATTACCAACATCCTGGCAGATAGGTTCAGTGCTAACTTTACCCCCCTCTCACCCCCTAGAGGGCCCATCTCTATACTGGAAGAATGCAAAGTTCCTGTAATCATGGCTGCACAGGTAAAAAACACACTCTCCAAAGCGAAAAACACAGCATCCATGGGACCTGACAATAATCCAGGCTGCATTCTACATGAACTACAGAATGAACTGGCACCCTACCTAAGTACCATGTTCAATAATAGCCTCACCTCAGGCTTTGTGCCCACTGAATGGTGCACTGCGACAGATATCCCACTGCACAAAGGGGGAGCCACATCGGACCCGGGGAACTACCGCCCCATTAGCCTGATGAGCCTGGTCTGCAAGACCATGGAACATATCATCATGGAACTCATAAACAAAGACATTGGTAATCTCCAAACTCTGGACCCTACCCAGTTCAGATTTATAAAAGTCAGATCATGTCTCCTAAACTGGACTGACTTCTTTGAAGCAGTCACCAAAGCCATAGATGAGGGTAAGGTGGTTCACACAGCTTATCTAGATCTCGCCAAGGCTTTCAGCACCATCCCCCACTCTGGAATTATAGATAAGCTCACTAAACTAGGTATAAATCCCTATGTCACAAGATGGGTTGCCAACCTGCTCATGCACAGAACCCACACTGTGAAAGTGGCAGACTCCAAATCCAACTTCAGACCAGTGTCAAGTGGAGTACCACAGGGTTCAGTCCTGGTTGCTCTCCTGTTTGGTATCTACTTCTCTGAAGTACAGGCTAACACAGAAGGTCTTTGGCTAACAAAGTTTGCAGATGACTGTAAAATTAGGAGCCATAATTGAAACTCCTAACAATGTGGACATACTACAAAAGGGCCTCACTGAGACTGATGCCTGGTGTCAAAGCCATGGCCTGAAGCTCAATGCCAAAAAGTGTATTGTCATCCCCTTTGGTAAAAACTCTGTAGCCATGAGTTACCACATAGCAGGTAGTCTACTTAATGCCAAAAATGTGATAAGAGACCTTGGGATACAGGTGGACAGTAGTCTCTTCTTTGATAATCACATCACCACAGTGGTCAGGAAATCCTTCTGCATGGCTCACCTCATCACAAAAGGTTTCTCATCCAGAAAAAAAGAGGTCATTGTTCCCCTCTACTCATCACTCATTAGACCCATTATAGAGTACAATGCCCCTCTTGGTATGTACCTCACAAGACATCTACAACAACTGGAAAGGCCACAGAAATACCTCACAAAGAGGATTACTGGCCTCAAACTGATGCCCTACGCAGACCGTCTCAAAAAACTCCAGCTTTACTCTGTCACATATTGCCTACTCAGAGGCAGATCTCTGCCTAACATATAAAGCTATAGCAAACCCAGAGCTGTTGGACATGCTC
>NC_056747.1:1049142616-1049260116 GCF_019279795.1 Protopterus annectens
CTACATTAATGCCATATACACATTAAGCAAATAAGAGCCCAGTTGGCATAATGGTTAAGGTCTTCACCTCCCACGCACAAGGTACAAGGTTCAATCTTGAACTCCAACTCAAGACTCTTGACTGGTTGGAGGTGGCATGTTCTCCCTGTGTCTCTGTGGGGCTCCTCCCACATCTGAGAAACATGCTGAGTGTTTACATCTCAAACTCCACCAATGAATGGAACTGTGGGCAGCAGCACAGACTCTATATGGTGCCCTATGGGAGAAGAGTTGCACAGACCAACCGCTACTGTGGTGCACAGTACCATCAAAATAGGGAGAATAGAACACATATCACAGATTGCATGCCGTGTCAAGACTATCCATTTGATGGAGTAAAATATGGATTTAGGTGATTCAGTCATGTTGACTAATGCTAGGGATCCATGCTAATGGTGCGAGGGGGTGTATGTACCTCTGTCCAGCATAATGCCCAGTAGCCCTGAGTCAATAAGCTACTGACTGGCAAGTGTCTAGTTGTCCAGCCTAGGTTACCTAGGATAACTCTGTTGAGTGAAAGCTGGATGTAAAACCAATCAACCTGCCAAAGATGAACTGAGAATTGCTGCACTTAATGTAGATTCACTGACAGGATGCAGCTTGGGAGTGGATGACATGATGATATGGAGGAAGCTGGACATCCTTTGTATCAAACAGACAAGATGGAAGGGCACTGCACACTTGGCTTGGGATTCAGAGTCTACTTATCAGGAAGGGGACAGGGTAGAAAGATAGAAATTGTGGGGGAATTATGGGAGAGATAGACTTCAGAAGGCTGTGAGGATATCACCAGAATTAGTTACAGACTCAAAGCATAGCATATGGAGTTTATGCTCCACAGCAGGTTGTCAATGTGAGGAAAAGAGTGCATTCAGACAGCAGTTGCAGGGCCTACTAGATAAAGCAGGACAACATGAATTGGTGTTGATAATGGGTATCTTGAATGCACATATCAGGACAGACAGAACAGAGGACTTCCTGTGGGTTCACATGAGTACAGCAACAGGAATAAAGAAGGAGAGGCCATTCTAGACTTTTGTCTGGCCTACCTGGACCTCGCAAAAGCCTTCGATACAATACCCCACTCGGGCATTATAGATAAGCTCACCAGCTTAAATATAAACCCCTATGTCACTAGATGGGTTGCAAACTGGCTCAAGGACAGAACCCACATGGTTAGAATTGCTGGAGCCATGTCAGACTCCAAACCAGTTACAAGTGGCATCCCACAAGGCTCAGTCCTGGGACCTCTCTTGTTTGGTATATATTTCTCGGAGGTACAGGCCAACACGGAAGGACTGTGGCTGACCAAGTTCGCAGATGACTGCAAACTGGGCACCACAATCGACTCTCCAGCTGACACAAGCATCCTCCAAAAGGGCCTCATAGAAACAGACAACTGGTGCCAGAGCCATGGCCTCAAGCTAAACACCAAAAAGTGTATAGTCATCCCCTTTGGCAAAAGCAAAGTGCCCACAAATTACCACATAGGTGGTAATCCATTAAGTACAGAAGAAGTAATTAGGGACCTGGGGACCCAAGTTGATCGCAATTTCTCATTTGACAACCACGTGGCCAAAGTGGTTAGAAAAACATTTTATATAGCCCACCTAATCATGAAGGAATTCACATCTAGATCAGGGGAGGTCATCGTGCCTCTTTACTCATCCCTCATCAGGCCCATAATTGAGTACAATGCCCCTTTTGGGATGTATCTTACCAGACACCTGCAGCAAGTGGAGAGACCCCAAAAGTACCTCACCAAGAGGATCAAAGGGCTCAAACAGATGCCATATGATGCCCGGTTAAAGAAACTCCAGCTCTACTCAGTGGAATACCACCTGCTCAGAGGCGATCTGTGTCTGACATATAAAGCCATGTCCAACCCGGAATTAATGGACATGCTGCACCTCAGAAAATCCAAATCCCATCGAGCTATGCGCTCGAGAAACTTGAATCTCAGCACTGAAATAAATAGGACATGCTGGAGGGACAGATTCATAACCCAGAGGCTCCCTTCACTCTGGAATAAAATCCCAGTCCAGGTTAGGCAGAGTCCCTCATTGATTCTCTTCAAGAGGAATCTTGATGAGTGGATGGGAGATCATAGGTTTACCCCGGGTATCACTTCTGTGTCACTGTTAGACAGAGGCACAGTATACTAACCTCGAAAAAGGGCATAGCAAAATTAATTTAAAATGGGTGGCGAAAGCCAAACAAACTCTGGCTAAGCTTATAAATGCCCTAGGGCAGATAGCCTAGTATGAACCTATGAACCTATGAACCTAAATGGCTTGATAGTAGCCAATACATAATTCAGAAAGAGAGACAGTCACAAGATCATATACAAGAGTGGCCAACATGCATCTCAGGTAGACTTCCTCCTAGTAAAGAAAAGGCAAAGGCACTGGAATAGAATCAATTATTGCAAAGTTATCTCCAGTGAAACAGTCAGCCCAAGCATAAACCACTGGTTGTCACAATCAGCTGCAAGCAATGGTCAGAGAAGGCTCTAAGGTCAACAGAGACCAGGTTGAAGAAAGTACAGTTGTGTACACTTACCATAAATGTAGATGTTAGAGTGTATTCACTGTTGCAGTTATCACACTTGGGTTATCTGCCTGCAGGTAGCCCTCAGTCAGCCCAAATACCATGGACTTAGTATTACTGCGTCGGATGCTGTTGCTTCTTCCTTGACGTCAGGTCATCAGGGGTATAAAAACAGGCAGCTGATGCCATTACATCAGTTTTTCTTGCCCCAAAGGTCAGGAGCCCCCAAATAGGGAGCTAGGATATGGTGGGGAAAACACCACCAGTAAAAAGTAAATACCAATACCAGCAGGAATAGCCATAGAGAGGAGAGATAGAGAAAACCAGGGGGCTGGAGGGAGGGAAACCAGGACTGCAACAGTGAATACACTCGAACATCTACATTTATGGTAAGTGTACACAACTGTCCTATATTCTTCATGTTTCACTGTTGCAGTCATCACACTTGGGTTGATTCCCAAAGCTGAGGGAGGTGGAGGCAGTCAAGAAGAGTTAGGGGCTGGCTAGTAGGCCTTGCAAGACTGCTGTAGCAAAACCTGCCCTGGATTTGGAAAAGACAGACAGGTTGTAATGCTTGCTGAAGATGTGTACAGAACTCCAGGTAGCAGCTTCCAAGATGTCCCTGGTAGGGACTCCCCTGAGAAATGCTGTAGAGGTAGATCCAGCCCTAGTGGAATGTGTTCTGACCCCTGGAGGGGTTGGTTTTCCATGGTGCAGTGTGCTATCCATTTGGAAATGGTTTGTTTCAAAATGGCCTTGCCCTCTGCCCCAGTTGCAAAGCTGACTGGCAACTGGTAGATTTTCTGAAAGGCTTAGTCCTATCAAGGTAGAATCTGAGCTGTATGTGCACGTCCAAAGAGTGCAGTATCCTTTCCCCTTCATTTTGAGGAGTAGAGAAAAAAGTTGGCAAATGGATGGATTGGTTGAGAGCCACACTGGACACCACTTTAGGCATAAAGGAAGGGTTAGTTTTGAGGGGAAACCCTGTTAGCATGGAAAATAATGAAGGGTTCCACAGCCATAAGTGCTTGTAACTCACGACACTCATCTAGCTGAAGTGATGGCTAGAAGCAATGCTGTTTTCCAAGAGAGGAATTTTAACTCTGCTGAAGCAGCAGGTTCAAAAGGGGAACGCGTGAGCTTTTTCAGTACAAAGTTAAGGTCCCAAGCAGGAGTGGGTGCTCCCCTTAGTGGCCTTAACTTGTTTGCCCCTCTCAGGAACTGTTTGGTGAGAGGGTGAGAGAATAGAGGTGGCTTAGTATTGTAATGAGCCGATATGGCAGAGGCATGGATCTTAATGGAGGAGAAGGATAGGCCTCTGTTGAGTAGTTCTGCTAGGTAATCCAGGATTAGAGGTAAGGAGGGCACTGCTGTGTCCTTTCCTTTAGACTGAATCCAAGAACAATACCTTTTCCACTTTTCAGCATAGGATTTCCTTTTACTGGGCCTTCTGGCTTCAAGGATGACATCCAGCACCTGTTTGCTTAGGTTTGCTGGTATAGTATTTAAGGAATAAGCCAGGCTGCAAGATTTAGGGTTTGCAATTGTGGATGCAAAATCTGTCCCTCCTGCTGAGAAAGCAGGGTTGGGGTCTGGTTTAGGTGCTAGGGTGGCACCGTTGTTAGGCTGCGCAGGAGTGGGTACCAGTGCTGGCGTGGCCAGTCTGGGGCAATCAGAATTGTCCTTGGCCTGTCTTGTTTTATCTTGAGTAATACTCTTGAGAGAAGGGGCAGAGGGGGAAAGGCATAAATTGAGAGGTTTTCCCATTGAAAGGATAGGGCATCCACTTTCCAGGCCCTGCTATGAGGGTTCCTGGTGCAGAATTTGCTTAGCTGGTGGTTGTAGGGAGAGGCAAACAGATCCACCTCTGAGGTCCCCCATTTCTGAATCAGAAGGTTGAAGGTGCTGGGCTCCAATTTCGACTTGTGTGAGTCTAGGAGATTTCTGCTTAAGTCATCTGCCAGTAAGTTTTGTTTGCCTGGCAGGAATTGAGCTTGTAGATGGACTTGGATGTCCAAGGCCGTGTTCCACAGGGCCATGGCTAATTTGCAGAGTGGGTAAGACTGGGTTCCCCCCTGCTTGTTGATGTGCCATATAACTGTGGTGTTGCCTGTTTTTATCAACAGCTGTCCTGACAAGAGTAGGTATCTGAAAGCTGTCAGGGCATTCTGTACAGCTAGCATCTCTTTTTGGTTGATGTCCAGATGAAATTGACTTGGGCTCCAGTGGCCCTGAATACATTTGCCAGCCATGTGAGCCCCCCATGCATAGTCTGATGCATCTGTGGTCAGGGTCTGGGTGGTGTGGGGTTGAGTAAAAGGCAGTCCCTTGTTATGGTTGCATGCTTCTGCCCACCAAAGGAACTCTGTCCTTAGACAAGGTATGATAGTTATGACTGTTTCCAGGTCCTGAGAATGTTGGCATCAAAGACTTTTTAAGTACCATTGAAGTTTCCTCATATGCAGTCTTACATATGGAATTAGCAGTATACATGAGGCCATGAACCCTAGGGCTTGCAGTATTTTTATTGCAGATAGCTGAGTTCTGGTGGCCATTTGTTTGAAGTAGTCTGCCAGATAGACCTGTTTTTCTGAAGTGAGGAATGCCATCTGGGATGTTGTGTCCAAGCTTGCTCCCAGGAATATAATCTTCTGACTGGGTACCAGTTGTGATTTCTTTTCATTGATGGTGTACCCCAATGAAGTGAGAAGGCTTTTTACAAATGCCAGGTGCTGAAGCAGCAATTCCTGACTGTCTGCCTGAATCAGGCAATCATCCAAGTATGGGTAAATTTTAATATTTCTTTGCTTGCAGTATGCAATGGCTGGAGCCAGGCATTTTGTGAATACCCTGGGTGCAGTAGATAAGCCAAAGGGAAGTGCAGAGAACTGATAATGCATAGACTCGGCCCTGAAACATAGATACTTCCTGCATAACTCCCTTATGGGGATGTGCATATAGGCTTCTTTTAAGTCTAGGGTGACTAATCAGGCATCCTTGGCTAACATAGGAAGAAGCTGTTGCAGGGTAAGAATCTCGAATTTTGGCACCACCAGGAAGGTGTTGAGAATTGAAAGATCCAGGATTGGGTGCCAACAGCCCTCTTTCCTGGGTACCAGGAAGAGTCTGGAGTAGAATCCTTGACCCCTCTGTTCTACTGGAACAGGCTGAATAGCTCTGATATTGAGCAGGGAAAGTACTTGGTTTTGAACCTCTGCCCACTGGTTTGGAGGAAGTTCTGGGAAACCCGTTTGGGGTTGGCAGTGAATGGAAATAAAATTTGTACCCCTGGGATACAATGTTGAGGACCCATCGATCCTGAGTGATCGACATCCAGTTTTTTGCATGACGGGCAAGTTTTCCTCCTAGGGGCACAAGCAATTGGGCAGGGCTTGGAAATAGAGTGAAGAAGTCATTGTGAGTTTTTTCCATAAGGAGGTGGCTTACCATTCCCTGCTTTAGGGGTGGGGGGTACTCCATTGCTTAGATCTCTGCATACCCCGAGACTGTAGTCTGAGTGGTCTGTTTCCCCTGGGTCTTGTTTGGGAAGGCCTGGAGGGGGCTGGAAAGGACCAGTGTTTTGAAAGGCAATACCTACTGAATCTAGGGGGTTGTACTTGTAGGAATTATTTAACAGTCTGCGTAGATGTAGCTTTTTCTTCCATCTTTTTAAGAACCTCTTCTGCTTTGATGCCAAAGAAACAGTCCTTATTCAAAGGAGTGTCTAGTAATTTAGATCTGACATGATCTGGCAAGGTCTGCTCCTTCAGCTAAGCATGTCTTCTCAGTACCGAGCCAGTGACTGCTGCCCTGCAAGAATGCTTCTAGTGCATCATAGCCACACTGCAATGTATGCTTACTAACTTGGTTTGCAGAGTGCATAAGCTCCTGCAATTCTTTGTTTTCCGCACAATCTGGAAAAGTTACCACTTTTTGTTTAATAAGTTCCATAATATGTTGCTGGTATTTCAGCATGTGAAACTGGCAAGAATTGCAGAGGCATAAACCTTCTTACCCCATCTGTCCAAAGCTATGGAATCCCTGTCCAAAGGGGTGGGATTTTTGGCTGTAGTAGCATTAATACCTTTAGGCCCCTGGGAATTGATCTCTGTGTCAGCAGTAGGATCCTTGAAAAGAAACTTGTCAGTATCAGGTACTCTGTAGTACGTGTCTGGTTTCCTAGTGGTAGGAGGTAAAGTGTCTGGAGTAAAACTGGATTCCATGAAAACATCATCTACAACATCCAAGACAGGGGGTATAGCTAAAGGCTTGTGCTGAGGCAACTCTGAAAATTCTCTCTGAGTCTCTTTTTTGGACTTAGGATAGTCTTGGCATTCCCAATGGAAATGCAAGGTTTCACCAAAAGAAAAATCCTTTGGAGGGGAGGCAGAGGGAATGGATTCCTCTGCATCTGAATCCTCATAGGCGGATAAGGTTATGTCTTCATAATCAGAAAAGTCAGAGTCATCACACTCCTGGTCTGTAGAACCTGAAAGGGATTGGATTCTTTGTCTCTTTGCAGGGGAAGGCTGGCTTCCCCTAATCAGCATAATAAGGTCTTCAGCCATTCTAAGAATTTGTTTTTGTGGCATGGGTGCCTGAGCATGAGCTTTGGTCGTCGGTTTTCTAGGCATAGTGCGTACTCTGGGCCTAAGAAACTTGGTAGTTTTGGTTAAAAATGAAGTCATTGGTTTGTTTCAAACATTGGTAGAGCAAAAAACTGCCTCAGAAGCCAGTGCCTGCACAGTGGCTCCAGACCCATCCAAGGTAGAGACATCCACTGGTTCCATAGTCGTAGAAGCATCTCAAGGCATACCGGACTCTGAATGGGTCATAGCAGAGGCCTGTGAATCCATTGAACTGGGCATCAGGGGCTGCAAAGGCACCTCACTGTGTACCAGCGGACTGGTGACTAGCTGAACGGAAGCGTCGTCATCAGTTTTGGACCTATGCGATCTGTCTGTCTTTATCCTTATGTTTTTTGAAAGATTGGTAGTTGGATGGCTTACCAAAGTCATTTCAGAATAAGGAGATCAAGTGTGAAAGGAGTTAGTGACAAAAAGAGCCTGATGATGAATGGTTAGGGTGTTAAACAAGGCACAAAACCAATAGCGAGGGACATCGTGGTCTGGGCCTAAACAGGTGATGCAGTAAAAATGAACATCTCTGTGAGGTATTTGCTTTCTGCAGGCAAGACAATTGTTAACTTTTTCTGACATCAGTTAGAGCAAGAAAAAAGGATCCCCAATGGGTTACTTAGCTTTAGAAGACTTCCGGATTATTCAACTCGAAAATGAAAAATTCAGGTAGCAGCCGACCGGCACTTGCAAACTGCTTCTGCTTCGGGCACCTCCTCGACAAGAAAGACTGATGTAATGGCGTCAGCTGCCTGTTTTCATACCCCTGATGACCTGACATCAAGGAAGAAGTGAAAGCATCCGACACAGAAATACTAAGTGTCTGGTATTTGGGCCAATTGATGGCTACCTGCAGTCAGATAACCCAAGTGTGATGACTGCCACAGTGAAACACGAAGAACATCTGGAAGTTGATGGGAGAGAAAATACAACAGTTCAAGGAATTACTCAGGGGTCTACCACCCCAAGAAGAGGAGGAAATAGGTGGAGTTGAAGAAGAATGGCAGCACCTCAAAACTGCACGTGTTAGGACCACAGAACAGATATGTGGCTGAGCCAAGTATGGAAATAAGGTACATAAGGAAAGCTGGTGGTGGAATGTAGAAGTCCAAGAAGTCATGAAAAAAAGGAGTGTAGGAAAAAATGGGAGATAGAAAAGACTGACCAGGCTCGGAAGGAATATGGGTTGGCTAACAAAGAAGCTAAGAAAGGAATTACAATAGCAAAGAACAGGGCATTGGAGGTTCTTTACCAGCTTGTGGAAAGTGACTCAGTAAGGGGCACAAAGAAACTATATCAGGTTGCAAGGCAAAGACAGAAAGATAAAGAAGATAGTTAGACACCCTTCATAAGGGATGCCAGCAACAACTTCTTCACCAGTCCACAGGACATCAAAGACAGATGGAAAGCGTATTTACAGCAGCTTCTGAATGAAGAAAACCCCACAGAACTGTACTGCCCCAGAAACAGCCTATGAAGAGAGAAGTAGAGCAGCCCTCCCTAGAAGAAGTAAGAACAGCACTAATGAAGATGAAGTCAGGGAAAGCAGCAGGCTCAGATGAGGTCACAGCAGATATGATAAAGATGCTGGGTGAGATAGGGGGGAAATCACTTCTGAGGGTGCTAGTAGCAGTTTGAAGAGAAAGGCATATCCCATACGACTGGAGAATAAGCATATTCATGCCAGTGTACAGGAATAAAGGGGACATCCATAACTGTGGGGAGTACAGAGACATCAAACTCCAATCACATTGCATGAAAGTTCTGGAAAGGGTGATTGAGAAATGGATAGACAGAGTAGTAGAATGTAAGATGGGAGATGAGCAGTTTGGATTGAGATCAGGATGCACTGCACAACTGACCTGATGTTTGCAGTGGGACAGATAGTTGAGAAGAAGCTAGAGGTGAGGAAAGAGTCCAAACTGGGCATTCCTAGATTTGGAGAAAGCATATGGCAAGGTTCCATGAAAGCTGATCTTGGCAGTACTGCAGTGGTTCAAAGTCCCAGAAACACTGGTAGAATTAATGCAGGCTATGTTGAAGAACCCAATGACTCAAGTACGAACAGTGTGTGGCCTCACAGAGGGGTTCACAGTGGGAGTGGATGTACACCAAGTTTAAGCTCTGAGCCCACTGCTGTTTATACTGGTGATGGACTGCATTAGCAAGCAGGTTGGAGGGGACAGATCAACAAAGTTGCTGTATGCAGATGACGTGGCAGTGCAGGCAGACTGAGCTAGAACTTCAGCAAAGGATAGGTAATGGAATGCAAAACTGAAGGCACATAGGAAGAAACTAAGCACAGATAAGACAGTGGTAATAGCAGCAAGCTGGGGAAATCAGAAGAAGCTGAGAATTGAGATAGAAGGGAAGATAGTGAAACAGGCAAATTACTCCAAATATCTGGAAGGGGTGGTTGAGAAAAAGGGAATTCTGAATGAAGAGGTCAAGGCTAGAATCAGAGGGTCTGCAGCCAACTGGCATAGAGTGTCAGGTATAGTGTATGACAGAAGAATGCCAAAGAAGCTGAAAAGTAAGGTGTACAAGACAGTGGTGCACCCAGTTCTACTGTATGGTACATAAACCTGGGCAGTAAAGGCAAAGCTGATGAAGAAGCTAGAGGTGATGGAAATTAAGTGCCTGAGAAGGGGGGTAGGATACAGACAAAGAAATGAGGACATAAGAGCACAAGCCAAATTAGCTCCAGTTGCAGAAAATATCAAAGAGAACAGATTATGGTGATATGGACACATGCAGAAAAGAAGAAGACACTCTGTTGAAGATTTGGGACAGACAGGAAGAAGGTAAGAGGAAATGAAGTTATCCAACAGAGGTGGATGAATTGTATGAGAGAAAATCTGCATTAGTTAGGCATGAGTGTCGAAGAAGGCAGGAGTGTGGTATTGAATTGAGAGAGATGGTGACAGTTAACACAATTTCCCAACCCCGTGCAGAAAATGGGAAAAAGGAAGCTGACAGGCTGATGATGATGTTTAAGCTGCTAATATACTGCCTTCCTCATGAAATCTAACATGGTTTCTGTTATGAAGAGGAAGTAAGGCCATCCAAATCTAAAAATATTCTGACCAAGATCTCTTCCAAGTTTTCATGGTCTTCTTCTTTGTCGGCAGTCAGCTACATTGACACATACGTTAGAAGACAAGGACAAATGAAGAATGATCTGTTCGACTAGTGACATTTGTCTACAAAGTTCTCTGCTTCTGAACTTTCTTCATCTCCAGCCGTTGCTCAGACCAGCAACGAATGTTTACTTTTCAATACTAATGGTGTATTACATTTCTCTGTTACGCATTTCTTATCTTCAGTAGTTAATTTTAAAATCTAAATCCTATGGTACAGGTGAAATTAATTCAAAGGAGGAATACAATAAAGTTTTCCAAAGACGTGTAGTTTTTCTTCCTTCTGACAAAGACATTTCCTCTAAATTAATTACAAAGATGTATTTAGAGCATTTCTCTCTGGGTGTCCACTGAAAATTGGCATTTTTCCAAGTTGGACATTCCTGGTAAACAAATGTTAATTAAAAATAAAAATAAATAAATGTTTCCTTTGGGTATTAGTGCTTAAAAAGGAGCAGGGACCACCCTCCCAGCCCCTCCCAGCCCCAGGCTTTATCAACCTATGTTCTCTAATTTCTACCACCAACATATTTCCTACGCTCTCATTTGAGGACAGGATAGTTCAGTTACTTTACCACTGTGATAAATCTTCATGGATAAGTGACAAAAATATGTCATGAAGACAGAGTATAAAACAGATTATAAGACAGAACAATTACAGTTCCTGTTGACATATACACCTCAGCTGGTTCTGACAACATCCAAATCTTTGCTAATAACAGCCAGGCCACTGTTTCAAAATATACTTGCAAAGTCAGTGGCAGAAAGTACATTTTGTATTTCAGTTCTTCTTATTTCCAAAAATAAAATGACAGAACATAGAGCTCTATTCTGATCTGAAGATCTCCTCTGAGATCGATTTACTGAAGGTTTGAAAATTCAGGATAGTGACTTTCAATCTTCCTCTTTTAATTCAAGTTCAATTTTCTTACATCATAAGCATTATTAAAAACATTGATTTAATGGAGCAAGGCAGTAGTGCAGCTAAGGTGGGGTGGGAGGAACAACTGCACCAGACAAAATATTATGGGGCACTATCAGCCATTAATCATCCTTATTCCTCTTTAGTGCAATACCAGCTTTTAGCCTTCCATGTGTGGTCTAAGCTGTAGCAACCGCTTGTTGCACTGTAGCAGGCAGTTTGCTACAGTTTAAAAGTAAAAAAAATAAAATAAAAAAATAAAAACTGAGAGGTGTAGTGCTCCATGCAGGGTATAAGCTGTAGAAACTGCTTTCTACATTTGTAACACACAGTTTCCTATTGTTTGAAAGAGAAAAGTTTTATTTTAAACTAAAACCTGAGTGCTGTAGTACTCTGTGCAGGGTATAAACTGTAGCACCAATCCAAACAGGAACAAAAGAAACCACAAAATCCAAGGTGAAGCAAATGCAGACAGGAAGTAGTAAATAAATGAACACAAGATTGCAACTGCTAGAATCTACAGCCACAGAGTCACCAATGAGTGTACAGTCACCTTTGAATAAAACTCCCAAACACCCTCGGCCAACGGTTCCTTGAATTTATAAACTCTAACGCGATGGAACAACTGGTCACCACTCCCACAAGAGGAAACAACATATTGGACCTGGTAATCACCAACATGGGGACTCTATGTTCCACACCAGAGGTAAACCCCTCATTGGTAAGCTCAGACCATAAACAAATTTCCCTGGACATCCATATCCCGTCCCCACCCCCAGCCAAGGAAATCATGGTAAAGAATTTCTCAAAAGTCAACTTTGCACTTCTCAAGACTGAGGTGGAATCCTTCAAAGTCCCAGGGCCAGAGGATAATACAGCCCAATCTGCAGAATCCTTTACAAATGCATTCTATGAGCACCTGCAGGAATGCATGGATCGTGCTATCCCAAATAAAACCAAGACTCACTCCTCCAAAAACAGGAGACCTGTCTGGTGGACCCCGGCCATAAATAAGCTATACAACAGAAGGAGGAAGCTACTACATGACAGAGCAAAATCCCAAAAAGGGAAGGCATCTCTGATCAGTATTAGCAAGAAACTTCGATCCTTCATAAAATCATCAAAGGCCAGTTTCGAAAGAAAAATTGCCCTAGACACTAAAGATAATCACAAGGCCTTCTTTAGTTATGTCAGGAATATGGCTGGAAACTCCCAGAAATGCTCTGAATTGTTGCATAATGGTACAAAATATACAAAACCTACAGACATAGCCAACATCCTGGCTGACAGATTCAGTGTAAACTTCTTCCCCCCTTCCCCCCCAAAGGAGCAAATGCCTATCCCAACTGAATGTAACCTCCCTGACATCACAGATGCACAGGTGAAAGCTGCCCTCTCCAAAGCAAAAAACACAGAATCTATGGGACCGGACGGTGTCCCAGGCTGTGTCTTACACGAGCTCCAAGAAGAACTGAACCCTCACATTAAGTCACTGTTCAAACTTAGCCTTACTACAGGATATGTACCCAAAGAATGGCGTGCAGCTACAGTGGTCCCACTCCACAAAGGTGGTGCCACAACGGACCCCGGGAACTATCGCCACATAAGCCTGATTAGTCTGGTCTGTAAAGCTATGGAGCGTATTATCATGGAACTCATAAACAAAGACATTGGGAGCCTCCAGACACTGGACCCTACCCAATTCGGCTTTGTTAAGGGCAGATCTTGCCTCTTAAACCTAGTTGATTTCTTTGAAACAGTTACCAAAGCCATAGATGAGGGCAAGGTAGTCCACACAGCCTACCTGGACCTCGCAAAAGCCTTCGACACAATACCCCACTTGGGCATCATAAATAAGCTTACCAGCTTAAAATATCAATACCTATATCACAACATGGATTGCAAACTGGCTCAGGGATAGAACCCACATGGTCAGAATTGCAGGTGCCATGTCCGAATCCAAACCAGTTACAAGTGGCATCCCACAGGGCTCAGTTCTAGGACCTCTCTTGTCCGGTATATACTTCTCTGAGGTTCAGGCTAACACAGGGGGATTATGGCTGACAAAGTTCACAGATGACTGCAAACTGGGGGCCATATTCGAATCTCCAGCTGACACAAGCATCCTCCAAAAGGGTCTCACAGAGACGGATGCTTGGTGCCAGAGCCACGGTCTCAAGCTAAATGCTAAAAAGTACATAGTCATCCCCTTTGGGAAAAACAAGGTGCCCACAAATTACCACATAGGTGGTAATCCATTAAGTACAGAAGAAGTAATTAGAGATTTGGGGACCAACGTAGATAGCAAGCTCTCCTTTGATAATCACATTGCCAAAGTGGTTAGAAAGACCTTCTATATAGCCCATCTTATCATGAAAGGGTTTGCATCTAGATCAAGAGAGGTCATTGTGCCCCTTTACTCGTCACTCATCATGCCCATAATTGAATACAATGCCCATTTTGGGATGTACCTTACCTGCAGCAACTAGAGAGACCCCAAAAGTACCTCACCAAGAGGATCATGGGCTACAAACAGATGTCCTATGCAGCTCGACTAAAGAAACTCCAGCTCTACTCAGTTGCCTACCGCTTATTCAGAGGCGATCTATGCCTGACGTACAAAGCCATGTCAAACCCAGAATTAATGGACATGCTCCACCTCAAAAAATCCAAGTCCCTTAGAGCTACACACTCCAGGGACTTAAACCTCAGCACAAAAATAAATAGGACATGCTGGAGGGACAGATTCATTTCCCAGAGGCTCCCCTCACTCTGGAATAGAATCCCAATTCATGTTAGACATAGCCCCTCGCTGACCCTCTTCAAGCGAAATCTGGACGCGTGGATGGGAAATCGCAAATTCACCCCTGGGATCTCTTCTGTGTCCCTGCTAGACAGAGGCACAGTAAACTAATCTTAAAGGGTACCTTCTGTGACCTACTTTACAGAGGCACAGTAGACTAATCTAATAGGGAGGCGGAAGCCAAATACACTCTGGCTCGGCTTATAAATGCCCTAGGGCAGATAGCCTCGTATCTACCTATGAACCTATGAACCTATAATGAGTGAATAATCCAACGAAAAACAGCTCCACAACGTCAATAAAAAAATCTCTCCACAATGCCAATAAAAAAATGTAGTTTGTTTATTTCAAGGCGAAACAGCAACAAACGCCAGTAATCTAAACGGTTAAGCGCTTTCACCCATAAAAATGGGCTTCTTCAGAACACCATTATAGTAACAAAGATGCCTTATAAAACATTTTTGGTGCCAAAAACTGCTTAATTGAAACTTTCCTGTTCCTATATGTTAAAGCAATATTGACATTATACAAAATTGACATTATACAAAATCACTCGACCAACCAAAGAAATACATATACCTACTTCTTAATAAAATTACATAACAAATGTATACTTCTAACATTTAATAAAATATAATTAAAATGACTGAATTTATTAAAATAAAATATTGATATGTAAAAGTATAAAAATACATGTTAAACCTGTGATTAATGCAGGTAATATCTACCAATCATTTCAGCATGTTTCCACAGTAAATCTTATAATACAAAATGACAATCTGTTGTTGTCAATGAAATACTTTAGAATGCACAACAACATCATAATACTAAAAACTACTACTATGTGTGAATGTGTGCCTCTATTAATATGTTCACAGACACACTGTAATTTTAAAATGCGACCTATTTGTAATTGGTTCTCTGGTGAAATAACCCCACTAGCGACTCACATCAGTCACATCACATAATTCTATAAGGGTCATGTTGTCACTGTGTCAATGCGTACATTTAATAAAACATTAATGCTTAATACACTACTCTGACAGATTTGATGACTGAACGGGTACTACGGAAATATGTATCCGAAAAGCAATGTTTACAAGAAGTATGTACCGACTGGAATTTCCTAGCGATGTTCATCTCTATGAGCTCATTTCAGAACAATTTTTTTGTAAGACAATGAGACTTTAACTATTTACTTGCTACTAATGTAAACAACTTGTATAAATTCAAGTATCATCCATTGACATGAGCTATCCCCCTCTCCTAATTATATGTATACATAAAGGTAGTACTAATGCATTTCCAATATGGGCTTACTAGATATAAAATCATTGAGCCCTGGTGGTGATGTGGCACCCAAAAATAACTGTCACCAAGTTTCTCTGTAACACAAAAGAGTCTTATAGTCTCCTCCCCGGGGATCCTTTTTAATGGTGTCTATTATAGCAAATTTAAATTCATGTGTATGATCTTTCATTTCTATATGCCTGTATAAAGCACTAGTGGGGTCCTTCTTCCTAATGTTATACATATGCTCATATATACGTTTTTTAAGACATCTCTCAGTCTTCCCCACATAATAACTTGTACATTCGTTACACATAGCTATATAGACCACCATTTTTGTGTTACAGTTCCCTCTGACAAATTTGACTTTAGGTTGGAATGAACTTTGTATCACCACTTCTTTTTTGTCTGCGATATATCTACATTGGTTGCATGAACCACATTTAGTAGTATGGTGAACCTTTCCACTGCCTCTGTCCTTATTGATTGCTTTGTGTTGTTCCAAATAAACTTTGATGTTTTTCCCCATCTTAAATACAATTCCTGGTTTGATACCAATTATTTCAGAAAGTTTAAATCACCTGTGATCAAATACCAATAGTTGTATATAATTTGAATCACATCATTAACAATTGGACTAAGTCATATGATGAAAGATCTCTGATGATAATCCGTCCTATTAGAATCCCTATAGGTGTTGTAGATGGACTTTATACCTTGATTGCTATCTGTATCCGACCCTGATAATGGTTTATATTTTTTACCCCATTCATCTAAGACATATTGTCCCACCTCATTCATCAAATTTAATGGGTAACCCCTCTCCCAAAACATACATGTTATTGATTGAATACGTGAACCTCTGATACATTGTCCTTTGTAAATGTTGTGTTTTAGCTTAGAAGGATGGAAACTACTGTATTCAAGGTAATCATTGGAAAATGTACCTTTCCTATAGATTTCTGAATACAGCCCTCCTTCATGTTGATATATGCATGTATCCAAATATGCGATTCCTTCCATACTATAGGAATAGGTAAATTTGAGGAAGTCACTAATGTTGTTTAAAAATCTTATAAATTCATCAGGTTTGTCCATGCTTGACTATGGGTTTATAAAAAAGAACATACCAAAGGGATAACTTATTAGAGCTAGTAGAATGATGAGTAACGATAATGTAGTGAAAGGATCTTTTATAAATGTTCAGACTTTCCCCTGTACTATTAGGGTACCTAGATATTTCACGTGCAAAACAAGGGGAGTGGTTTACATCGGTTTATGTAGTGGATGTTCAGCATTTTATGTGGGCATAGCAACCAGGGCTCTCCATGAAAGGATAAGGGAACACTACTACAGTATAAAAAAGAAGGATGACAACAATTCTTTATATAATCACACAATTGAATGTAGGACATATAATAAATTTCTTTTTTCTATTTTAGAACTTGGTTCCTTAGACTTAAGGAGTGGTCATTTTAAGAATGTTTTGGAGCAAAGGGAAACCTGTTGGCAGATCAGGCTTGAAGCAGACAAACTGCCAGGCCTGAATGAAGTAATTAACATAAAGTGTTTTTTTAAAATAGGAAATTACATTTAAACAAAGACTGAAAGTATTGTACTTGTTTTAATAAATGTTTTCTTAATTGAATGTTGTTACTGGTTTTAATTACATAATTAGATAATTGTGTTCACTAAGAAGGGTATAAATGTTTGTTAGTAAAATCAATGAGTTGTAATGAGGTCTGAAGAAGTCTTAGGACAAAAGCATTTAAATAAAAGGTGCACGCCAAGTACGTGTTTGATTGTTTTATTTGGAAGTCCTCTGTACCAGTGGACCAGTACTTCTTTTGTAGTAAAGGTATAGTCAGCTAAAGGTTATTCTCTGCACAGAAGTCGACTAACCCGACACCAACAATGCACTATACAACCAAAACAACCCAAAAACATAACTCAGATGAAATCACAGGAGCTTTAATAAACAGTTAAGGTCTTTTGTTCCTCTTATTTTATGGAACTTCATCAGAACTAAAGTCTGTGTACAGTAAACTCTCAGTTAACCGACATCCACGGGATTGGTAGGTGCCCAATAACTGTAGTTTCTGGTTGCTTGAAAGTTACTATTAAAAATAGGCCTGACTAATACTGTACCCTATACTATTCGTTTGGTTTGACTTGTTCTTAGGTTGGGGAGAGAGGGTATTTATTCATATCTTCCTTTTTAAAACTTTAAATCTCTAAAAACATAAGGTATGTTTCTGCGGGGTTGAAACAGAAAGTGCAACACATGAAAATTGCACTGTATTTCTTAATTTTTTTTTCTGGTTGCTTGAGTTCCAGCTAATTGAGAGTTTACTGTATGTGTGTGCTGTGCCTTGTGTCATAGCTGTGTTTGATAGGATGAGTGAGTAATTATTTTTCTTTTGATCATTTGAATTGCAACCATTAATTGTTTTATATCATTACATTAACCAACATAAACACAGGGACAGATAGATAGATAGATAGATAGATAGATAGATAGATAGATAGATAGATAGATAGATAGATAGATAGATAGATAGATAGATAGATAGATTCTAGTTTTGTGAAAGGACTGTGTTTAGTGAAAGGACTGTGTTTAGTGAAAGAAACTTGAATGGCAGTAAACTGAAAAATCAATGACAAAGAAACTGTTTTACTGACCAAATATAAAACTGCTCTTTCAAAACAGTAAAGTCAATGGGAGAAAAATCTCTAAGTCCATTACTGTTACTGCTAAGTTTGTGAAGAATTTGAAATTCTCTGCATTTAAAAAAAATTGAATGTGTGAAAATTTTAATTGGAAAGGGTGGTGTATTTGTATATGCTTGAAAGGGTAACTTAACGATTTGTAATAAGACATTCTGTCCACGTTCAGTCTGACACCAGATAGCTATTCTGTGCCATTACAGAAAATCATAAGTGTTTTACTGGATTTAATTAAGAGCACTGACAAATTGCTATCAGAAGACTGTATCTATGAGCACCATTACAAGTTGCAAGTCATTGTATGTGTTCTCTTATAATAACTGCTTGTCATTGCTTCAGTGAATAACACAAAAAAGAGGGCAGAAAGCCAAATACTGCTGCCTAGTTCTACACATAATGTTACATTTTCAACAAAGCACCAAAACTTACTTTATGTGAGGCAGATGCCTGGATCCACCAACACTTTGTATAAGGAAATCCATAATCTCTGCAATTCAGAGAAAATACTATTCCGTGATTCAGTAATTTCAGACAGGAAGGGTTGTTTCTGTTTTGGTTCAGCACGGCAACCTTTTCTGCAAAACCAGGGAATCATACATACTTCAAGCAAATGAAATTTTACACACACACACACACACACACACACACACACACACACACACACACACACACACACACACACACACACAAAAACACAGAGTTTTCCTAACAGTGGACTAGTTAAAGCAGATACTGCAGTGTGATAAAAATTTTATGTGTTTCACTGTGTAAATAAGGCTTGGATTTTACTGTCCAAGGAGCATGCACATTGTTAATAACCATCCTTCATTAATCATCGTAAGTTTATTACCATGCCTGATGCATCATTGTTTTAAATCAAAATTTCTAAACACACTATATTTAAGTAATTGCTAAAAAATAAAAGAAACATTCACAAGCTGTATATACATAACAAAAGACACATGCAACCCCCAAAACCCCTGCCAACTTGAGTAGACCCTCAAACCTAGATCTACAATTAGAAAAAATAAATACAACAAACACAACCAAAGAAAGAAAGAAAGAAAGAAAGAAAGAAAGAAAATCAAAGTCCACGAGCCAGATCCAGAAAACTTGCAAGATGAATGTTCATGTACGTGTCATGTATGTGACTCAAAAAGAGACATATCACTAGCAGGGAACGTCGAGTAGCAGGGTCAGCTGTGGTATATGATAATGGCAGTATAATGACATGATAATGAGCAACGTTATAAAAATGAGTGGCTCATGGTATGCAAATGAGGAAAAACAAGGTAGGGGAACAAAATATAAATGTATAAAAGCTGGGTAACAGAGGTGCAGCCTCTGCATAATTGAATTTGGATGAATGTTTGTGTTCATGCTAAGGGAAGTGATAAATAAATCTGAGGGTGGCTGCAGCTTTAGTAAATGTGTTTCTGCAAGATTTTACTGCTGCTGACTAGTCTACATCGCTTATTGTCATCTCAGAGGTCATCCAGTCTCACTTAACTTTTCACTGACTCCACCACATTGACATTGTGGACTGGTAATGTGTCATTAGGGACACCATGCAAAAAAGTGTGGACATTCGTCAACCTCATCTGCAGTTCTGTGGGAATTGTGGAGTACCTGTCCCAGTGGATACAAAGGTTTGAGTGACTTTATGCATACTATAGGTTCATAGGTAGGTACTAGGCTATCTGCCCGAGGGCATTTATAAGCCTAGCCAGAGTGTGTCGGCTTTCGCCACCTCACTGATTAATTAACTGAGCCTCTGTCAAGTAAAGCCAATGAAGTGATCCCAGGGGTGTATTTTCTGTTACCCATCCACTCGTCAAGGTTTCTCTTGAAGAGTGTTAGTGAAGGGCTCTGCCTAATGTAGTTAGGAATTATGTTCGAAAGCATGGGGAGTCTATGTGACAGGAATCTATTCCTCCAGCATGTTCTATTTATTGTTGTGGCAAGGTTTAGCTCACTAGAGCGAGTGGCTCGGAGTGACTTGGATTTCTTTAGGTGGAGCATGTCCATCAATTCTGAGTTGGACATGGCTTTGTAAGTCAGGCAGAGATCACCTCTGAGTAAGCGATATGCCACTGAGTACAGCTGGAGTTTTTCCAGTTGGGCTGCATAGGACATATGTTTGAGACCAGTAATCCTCTTGGTGAGGTACTTTTGTGGTCTTTCCAGCTGTTGGAAGTGTCTTGTGAGGTACATCCCAAACGGGGCATTGTACTCTATGATGGGTCTGATGAGTGACAAGTAGAGGGGCACTATAACCTCTTTATTTCTAGATGCAAACCCTTTAGTAATTAGATGTGCTACATAGAAGGATTTCCTAACTACTTTGGCAATATGATTGTCAAAGGAGAGATTACCATCTACCTGGGTCCCCAGATCTCTTATTACCTCTTCTGTATTAAGGGGGCTGCCACCTATGTGGTAATTCCTGGGTGTTTTGTTCTTCCCAAGCGGGATGACTATGCATTTTTTGGCATTTAGCTTGAGACCATGACTTTGACACCAGGTGTCCATCTCAGTAAGGCCCTTTTGGAGAATGTCTGTGTCAGCCGGAGAGTCAATTATGGCTCCCAGTTTGCAGTCATCGGCGAACTTGGTTAGCCATAGTCCTCCTGTGTTTGCCTATACTTCTGAGAAGTATATGCCAAACAGTAGGGGTCCCAGGACTGAGCCTTGTGGGACACCACATGTGACTGGTTTAGAGTCAGACCTGGAGCCCGCTATTCTTACCGTGTGAGTTCTGTCTGTAAGCCAGTTGGCAACCCATCTCGTGATGTAGGGGTTTATGTTCAGGCTGGTGAGTTTTTCTATAATTCCCAAGTGGGGAATGGTGCCAAAAGCCTTGGCGAGGTCAAGGTAGGCTGTGTGAACTACCTTCCCCTCATCTATGGCCTTGGTGACTGTCTCGAAGAAGTCAACCAGGTTTAGTAGGTTTGATCTGCCCTTAACAAAGCTGAACTGGGTTGGTCAAGTGTTTGGAGGTTCCCAATGTCTTTGTTAATGAGTTCCATGATGATGCGCTCCATAGCCTTGCAGAGCAGGCTAGTCAGGCTTATGGGGTGATAGTTACCAGGATCAGTTGTGGCCCCTCCTTTGTGGAGCGGAATAACAGTTGCTGTGTGCCATTCTATGGGCACGTAGCCTGTGGAGAGGCTGAGGTTGAACAGTGTGTTTAGGTGGGGAGTTAGTTTGTTCTGTAGTTCATGCAAGACGCAGCCTGGGACACCATCTGGCCCCATTGACACTGTGCTTTTGGCTTTTGAAAGGGCTGTTTTCACCTGTGTGTCTGTGATTTCTGGGACACTACACTTTTCCGGTATTGTTGTGGGCCCTTTTGCGGGTGAGAGGGGGTTGAAGTTTGCACTGAATCTATCTGCCAGGATGTTGGCAATATCAGTGGTTTCAGTATAGTTTGTGCTGTTTTGCACTAGCTCAGAGCATATCTGCGAGTTGACACTTAGATTCTTGACATAGCTAAAGAAGGCTTTGTGGTTATGTTTTGAATCCTTGGCTATTTTTCTTTCGAAGTTAACCTTGGAGGATTTTATGAGGGACCTTAGTTTCTTACTGATACTGATCAGGGATGTCTTTCCTTCTTGGGATTTGCTTTTTCTCTAAACGCTACAGGGACCTTTCAGTAACCTACTGGGGACACAGTGGGGGTATCTCAGGCATCTGCCAGAAGAATACTCCATTTTTTCTATGCCATGCTCCTACATATCAACCTCTTAGAACAAGAAATCTGGACAAAGACATAAATAATGGGAGGGTGAAGGCCACAAAATAGGGACACTTTTTAAATATTGCTCTTACAAATTTAGAAAGTTGATAAAGTAACAGGTTTTACATTAGCATGAATTTTTGAAGGGTATGACATCTTCAACTCAAATGTCTATCCTCATTTTCTGACTTCAACCCTCAATGATTTGCCAGAAAACTACAATTTTATGAGAAACAGACCAAAAATCTGAGGCAGTAATCTGAACATTCTGTAAAAATCTGTACAGTTGAGTGGTATGACCATGCTTCAGCATGATGGGTAGCACATGTGGATCTCACATACCACAGTAGAGAAAGAGAACACTATCTGATAAGTCTATAATGCAACACATTTTCTGAGGTACTGTGGGGCCATAGACTGTATCTACATTGAAATAAAGGCCCCACCTGGTGAACTGGGAATGAGGTATGTGAACCACAAAGAGTATCACTGCATCAACTACCAGGTGGTCTGTAATGCACAGGATATCATCCACAATGTGTCTGTAGGCCACTCAGGCAGTCATCATAACTTCCACATATGGCATACTTGTGACCTGTACCAACATTATGCAAGGGGTGACTTCCCCCAGGGACATCTTGCTGGTGATGCCAGAAATGCTGTACCTGGAACCAAGGCTAGTGACATCCATTAGAATTTTAACAAAATCAAACAGACCAGAGGTACAGTCATGCTGAATTGCAAACAAGGATCATTATCACGTGAGTGTTTGGGCTGCTGAAGACACGCTTTCACTGCCTGTATTGATCTGGTGGTGCCCTGCAATATCACCCTGGCACTTGTGCAAAAAATGTTTCAGTATACATAATGTTATACAATATCATATTTAATTACAGCAGGGATAGGCACTTGCAGGAGCAAAATTCCCCCATCACTAAGCAGTAGAGGCTGAGTTAGACAAGGAGTCAATTATGTCAGACAGAGGCGAGTGCAGTATGTCATGGCAGTTGCACATAGTTTCAGAACACAGTAGCCTAGAGTAAAGCAGATGCAGCAGTAAAATTGATGCATGCAAAACCAACACAAGGCTAGTTTTAACCATGCTTAGGCTGACCACGCTGTCCTCAGACATCCACAACTCACATGACAATATACAAAGGAAGGGCACAGCTATCATCATTTACACAGGAGGGGCAGGGGACATGTGTGGATGTCTTTACAGCATGTGTGAGTGCTCAGGAAAATTAAAAGATTCAGTGCTATTATGTGTATGGACTTTCAGTGGAGAGGGGTTTAATGTAAAATGTTTTGTGTAGGGCCAATGTCAATGGAAGTTTGTGTGTGTATGTGTGTGTGTGTGTGTGTGTGTGTGTGTGTGTGTGTGTGTGTGTGTGTGTGTGTGTGTGTGTGAGATGTACTACGAGATGTGGTAGTTTGAGTGTGTGAATGTGTGCTACTGGAACACAGCCTCAGCAGTAGTTGTAGCACTATGGCTTGATGAATTGGACTGGTGCAGGGCATACATGGTAGATGTCTGAACATTCTGTGCTCACACCCACCCACAAGAGTTGGCTCTACCAGGAGTCACACTGGTGGTACTGAGACCCTGGCTAGACACTGGCATACTTCACAACTGTATGCGATATCTGCTATGAGATGTGGCACTGCCATAACTGCCACAGCCTTGGGGGCTTACTCTCCTGGGCAAAGACACCTTCACAACAGATATAGGTGTGAAAATGCTATACTATGGGTGTGTGAGCTATGTATTCCATGTTCCAATATCTACCGTATGTGGAGGTAGCAGTGGAATGGCTTCATGGACAGAGACTCAGAGCACCTGGCAGGCAAGTTTCAGAGGACATGGCACATTCCAGTCTGTGAATGAGGCTATAAAAACTGTTACACATATGGGACATCCACTCCCATGAGTCATCTTGCTTACCTTGCATCACCCTTACTCAGAACTGTAGCTAGCTAATTTTGCATCCAGTGCCATTTTACAATCAGGTGCTCCTTCAACAACAACAACAAAAAAAAAGCCTCTACACATATGATGTGCACAAACAAAACAAAAACAGCTCTTTTAATACTTTAAGAACAACAACAAAATGTTTTCTTCTTTTAAACTGTAGTAATACTGCTGCCTACATTTGTAGTTAGAAGCTATCACATTTTCTACCATACATTGAGCACTACAGCATTCAGTTCTGACCACAAATACACTGATAAACAAATGAATGCTGGTATGTACCTGTAAGACTGCAAGTGACCAAAGTTATGTGATTATTTTCTGTCAGAGGTATAAAGATTTTTGAACATGACATATATGTGCAATGCATACAGCAGGCATTTTTTATTGAATCTGATATCACAAGGAAAGCCTGATTGTAGTGAGTTGTGTTTTGAGTATGTGCTGATAAGTGTACCTCTGTTTATGCTAAACAGTTCTTCAGCCCAACAATTTATTTACCCCTGCAGCATTCCTCTCAGTATACTTTCCCAAAATGCTTAAAGGTATTTGTCATCTTATTTTATATTACATGAATAACAACCACAACAGCACTTAAAAAGTCGCTCTTTCTTTGTACAAGCAGAGCTTCAGTATGCTTTAACAATTCCTTTCAGGTACAGCTGTTGCAGTTACAAGTCGCTGCTCTGCTCCATCTTCTGTAGCACAGTGGTTCTTTCTGCTTTCCATCATGCTTATATTACGAAAATTCACCTTGTTGGATGAGATGATTGTGTTAGTTAGCATTTAACTCATTACTGTTTCTAAATTGACCAGTTGTTATGTCAAGATACCCTACTAAACACTGAGCTCAGTTCTTAGTGCTGCGCACTTGCATGGCTCAGTACAGGCAACACTGAGAATGCTTGGCCCATGCCATGCCTCTAGGGGGAGATTTGTAACTCCACATGTAATCTTATGAAGATGGAGTCACTAGAGTGCCGGCTCTCTTAATAGCATAAACAGAGATACAGGACTGCCATCTTGTAACTCCACATGTAATCTTATGAAGATGGAGTCACTAGAGTGCCGGCTCTCTTAATAGCATAAACAGGGATACAGGACTGCCATCTTGTAACTCCACATGTAATCTTATGAAGATGGAGTCACTAGAGTGCCAGCTTTCTTAATAGCATAAACAGGGATACAGGACTGCCATGTTTCACACCTTAAAGTGCAATTATGGACCATTTATAATACAGTACCTATGTCAGCATGGCCTGCCATCTGCTACTCAAATAAGGTGCCTGCCAATGCCATTATTGTGCAGGAGATGGTACATATGAGAACCAGTTTGAGCATAAATATTCTACCATTTCTTTCCATGATTCTACATGGTGAGACATCATGGCTGGATAGGATAGGGTAATGATCCTTTTAGAGCACAGAAAAGGTATATGGAACAGACAAAATCTCTCTCCACTTCCTCAATAAGAATTACAGTCAGAGACACCTGAAGGAGGGCTATCAGGAGCATTATTCTAAAACTGAAGCATGGAATAGTGTATCCTAGGCGGTCACCTGTGCCAATGGCATCCCATGCACAGGGGAACAGTGCTTTCACCATTATATTAACACAAGGTGATGAAATCCAGACCTGCTAGGCTGATGGAAGGAGGAAGTTTGATAGCAGGCACCACCTATGTACTGTAAGTAGAACGTATGTCAGTTACACATAGAACTTGCCAGGGTGTGCCACTTACTAGGCTTATGTACTACTCTTTTTGTCTCCATAGCCCCTGAAGCAATTGCAGAAAATAGGTAGCTGCAAAGAAGACAATAAATCACCTAACAGAATGCTGGGATGAGTATACTTGCTTCATAATGTGCATGTTTTATTATTAAGTATATATTCAGGTAGTGCCAGTTTCATCCATTACAGCTTTTATACATCACTGCCACTTCTGTGCAAGCATCCATACTTCAAAGATTGCAGTATACCTGTTGGATTTTATTAGTGTGTGTGTGTGTGTGTGTGTGTGTGTGTGTGTGTGTGTGTGTGTGTGTGTGTGTGTGTGTGTGCACATGCAAGGCAATGAATCCACACTCTGGTACTCTTTCTACAACACCTATCTCAAAATGTTAAGGCGTTGCTTTCTTTCATTGTGATAATGCCTCTGAGTTAGTTTCCTCCTTCCATCTGTATTCTGATATAACTTTTTTTATCTGATCTGTTTCATTACAAGACAAGGTTAGAAGTGAAAAATATGAATGAGCTACATATTTTTTGTGGATGTGTGTCACAGTAGCTTACTGTCACTATACTTGTTTCCTTAAGTTATATTACCTGTGAGAGGAATGTATGTGAACATTTTTTCTTTGTAAATGTACATTTATCTCAGACATCCTATTCCTTGTGTGTTGGAATGCAGACTTTTGCTGCATTGTCCAAGTAGCTCAATACATTAATGCAGTGCCAATCAAAATGCAGGTTTTGATGGCTGGGGGTTTATGTCTTATTCTCACTTGTGTATGCTAATACCCATGATAAATGAAAAGTGTGTTTGTTTTTTATTCAACTATAATACAGTAGAGAGTGGATTATCTGAATGTCAGTTATCAAAATGTCAATTATCTGAATGCAGCCATCCAACGTTTTTGGGTAGGAAAAATCATAATGTCTGAATATGTAAACATTATACGTATTCGCTTTGTATGAAAAATATTCTTTATTTCCACTGGAATCACTGAATGGTTGAAAAGTGTATTCCCTGTGTGCAGGGATAAAACCAAGAATATGGAATTTTTTTATCCGGTTCAATTGTATGTTTGATTATCCGAACAGTTTGATTATCCAAACTACCCCAGGTCCCAATTAGTTTGCATAATTGACTCCCTACAGTACATGTAAATTTATTATTATAACATTTATTTTTCATTGTATGTGTACTTTATTGCCAGCCTTTCCACAACATACATTTATTTGTTTATTTCTGTCCATTTTTATTTTCACTATTAGGTGCAGCAGTATCTAGACTTGTACCATCCCTCAGGCAAGGCCTGCTGGCCCCCACAGATGGCAGTCCAATGCTGTCAACACCTGTAGAAGCACCAAGTAAATGTGGGTCCCTGCCTGCCACAGTCACCTGCACACCCTCCTGCCCTTCCTGCACCCCCTCACCACAGATAACCCTGCATGGATGCTGGCACTGTTGTACCCACTGGTAGCAGTGCCTGTGGAGGCAACACCATTGTCATTCTTTGGTAGCTGGTAGACAATGTGGACGAGGTAATTAACAGGAGGTTAAATACCCAAATCAGACACATGGAGCACCTCCTCTGGTGACTCATTGAGTCACGTCCCTGTCCAGCACTGTCTCCATCATCTAAGACACAGGACACAGTGACAATGGTACCCAGGATGGTATGTAATCTCCCACTGAATCACAGCTGATGGGAACAACAATTGCACAAGATGTTACATGTGCTACAGGCATACTCTGTGGTGTTGAGCAATGTTGCCACCATTACAGTGCTCTAAACTGTAAACATCCCAACCTCCTACGGGGATGGGAGGCCAAGCTAAGGGCTCAGCCACCACCCACATACTGTAAGTATGCCATGGCTTAAACCTTCATATGCAAACTGCCACTGGCTGCCATGTAACGTGTAATGGACTCCATTTTTAGCTCCTCTGCCCCCCAACAGATTGAAAAAAAATGTGCTGCTGCACAGGATGAAGCTTGAGCACCTGAGGTAAGTATACCTCTTACAGGTAGTGCACCTTGACATGTTAGCAAATTAATCAGTTGTCATTTCAGTTTTCAGGTCTGATATGTGTTTTCACTAAGGTTGCCACATTATCAAATGTACACAGCAGTACTTTATTTTTAGATATGTATGCACTGCTAGCAGTGCCATAGACTGCATATAAATTATCATCCAAGCAAATACTTATGTACAAGGTCAAGTTCAGGTGTATAAGGAAGTATTTGTTGACCTACCACTTTGGTACATTTAAGATTTTTATTGAAAAAGCACAACTGTCCATTTAGGGAATGCT
Organism: Protopterus annectens; assembly: GCF_019279795.1. Taxonomy (NCBI): domain Eukaryota; kingdom Metazoa; phylum Chordata; order Ceratodontiformes; family Protopteridae; genus Protopterus; species Protopterus annectens. The sequence goes on from NC_056747.1 coordinate 1,049,170,478, forward strand.
CATCATAAAGGCAGACGCGTTAGACCTGGTTGTATGCAGTCTTGGCACTTAGATATAGTGTATTCAGTATTGAATGGAAGGACTGCATTGAGTGCATACATGTCAGTGATTGCAGAGTTCTATGGACTGAGATATATATATATATATATATATATATATATATATATATATATATATATATATAAACATATTGAGGTGTTGCTGCTGTGTTCTATAATTACACTGGCAGTAGGACCAATCTCCCCTTGGTAGAGTGTTTGTGCTGCAAGTGTGCAATACAGAGCATTGCTGTGCATTTCAGTGGAGACTTTTTTTACACTGCTGATGTAACTTAAAATGCAGTTTCTTTGAGGTTACAGATAAAGGTAGTAGGCTGAAGTCCCATTAAAATTGTAAGCTATTTCATTCATTGTGCAAGTGTGTGACATACACCATTAGTATGTATTTCCTAGGATGTGTCTTAGACTGCTTGCATAGCTCAGTATGCTAATACTGTACCTTTGAAGTTATAGGTGTTGAAGGTTTCGTATTCAAGTCCCATCAGGCTAAGGTATTGCCACAGCATTGTTTCAGTGAAGTGATTGTTTTATTACTTCTGCAATGCAGTACAGGTAAAGTAACCATACACAGATGTTTTACCTTGTTTTTTTTTTTTTTTTTTTTACTGCATTTGTACATTTCTCTCCCAGTCCTGTTTCTCGTGATCCTTTCCATTATATGTATTTATTTATTTATTTTATTTCTCTCTATTTTTTATATTTATATGCAGCAGCATCCAGGCCAGCACCCCTGCCATCATCTAGGCTTGTTGCCCTACCACTAGTGGCTACTACTGCAGTTAGTGGTGTCACAAGCTGCCACTGCCACTTCCATCCCCTGGCAGTACCAACAGCAGCCAAAACCACTAGCCCTGGTCAGGAAGGTACTGCAATAACACCTGTGGGAAGCAACAACAGTGAATGTGACACATAAATCACCCAGCAGTAGCTGAAGCTGATGGTGTGGGAGGGGGCATTACTGATGAGTAGCTGGATGTCTGCATCTATCAGCTTGAGACTCTCCTTTCGTAACTTGTGGACTCATGGGTCTGCACTGCACTGGCATTAACATCACAGCCATTACCCTGTAGTGAGGGAGCCCAGGGTTAGGAATAAGCTCTTACTGGGTCACAGCTGGCAGGGACTTCAGCTGCACAACCCATTCCATTATCCATCACAATGTTCTCCTCCCTTTTGTATTCATGCCCACACCTGTTTGTTGCCCAATCCTACACATCATCACTGTCTTTCCTTTACGTCTCTAATGCATCCTTCTCCTTTGTCTTTGCCTCCCTCAGTGTCAGCACCTCGCCTGTCAATCTTGTCTGTCTTCTGTGTTTGTTTGATTGTGTGGCCCTGCTACCTGCCCTAACCATCTTACCTTCTTCCTAATTCTCTTACTATTTTCCCCAACTTATCTTCTCTTTCTATATATAAAATGAACACCTGTCCTCCCAAAAAAATTCCTTCTTTCCCTACCTCCATCCTACTCATTCCTTAATTATTTGCCTGATGTTCTACACTCTACTTAATTTCCCTTTTTGTAATTTTCTTGTCTTCCACTTCTATCCTTTAATTTTGAAAAACAGATGATCAGCACACATGCTTCACATCCTTTTAAGGCTGCCCCTTAACTATGTCTTTTTCATGTTGCTGCTGTGTGTGCAAGCTTGTACAAAGCACTACAGACTGCATGACAGAAGGGCACTTTGATGCTCATATATCTCTGCACGTGCACCGTAAACCTACTTGCTCTCTGCAGGTGCACTATGCACCTACTCCCTCCCTGGAGGTGCACCGTACACCTTCTCGCTCCTTGCAGGTGCACTGTACACCTACTTGCTCCCTGAAGGTGCACTGTACACCTACTTGCTCCATGCAAGTGCACTGTACACCTACTTGCTTCCTGCAGGTGCACTGTACACCTACTCCCTCCCTGCAGGTGCATGTATACCTTCTTGCTCCCTGCATGTGCACCATACACCTACTTACTCCCTGCAGGTGCACTGTACACCTACTCACTCCCTGCAGGTGCACTGTACACCTACTCACTCCCTGCAGGTGCACTGTACACCTACTCAATCCCTGTAGGTACCAAGTGCATCTACATAATCTCTGCAGGTGCACAGTACACCTACTCTCTTCCTGCAGGTGCACCCTACACTTACTCAGGCTTTCTGCAGTCTACTGTATAGCTGGGAGATGATTTTTAATGAGCTGCTGTGCATGTATTCTTGCTTAGAGATTTCATTGTTAATGAACATTGTGGCTCATCACACACACACACACACACACACACACACACACACACACACACACACACACACACACACACACACACACAAACATACACCTCACTAATATCAACATCTAAATCAACCCATAGAGAAAAAAATATTTAAATGAAAAAAATACACTTACAAAATGCATCAAAATAACTGATTCCACAAAACTGAAAAGCTTACTAGTCACAAACATACCCCCACCACACACACACTGCATTTTAGAAAGCCTCCAAGAACAACCGTATGTCCTATTTAAAAGGAAACTTACATATTTAGCACAGCCCACTGAATCCAATGGGGAACTGCAATGCAATCCTAAAAAAGCAGTGAAAATTGATAAATGGAATTTACAGGGTCTGGCTTTTTATTAACTGACCTATCTTGAATGGGAGCATTGAATAATAGAGATAAGTGGCAGAAGTACCACGGTAAGGGCTGAAGTTATAATCCAGCCAGGTTGCAAGTACAAATGTGAGACCAGCGTTCTGCAGCAGATCAGAAATAATATCTAGTCTGTTGTAGGTCATCCTAATCTTTGTTTATAGGTCAGTTTGTATAGTCACAGAAGCACAGGTTATACCTATCAGGCTTTAGTGAAAACAAGACTCCCTGGGTGCCTCTTTAGGTAGGGAGGGTCTTTGTGCAACACAAGAGTTGTGCTAGGGTCATACAAACTAAGCCTAATAGAAACTTACACCCCCATCTCAGTGTGGTCTGCCATGGCTGACTAAAGCTAATCCTTGTCTTGCTACTTCTGAACAAGCCATTATGCGTACATAAAACAAGTCTGTGAAACAAAAGGAAGAGAAATAAAAGACAACAGTGAAAAAAGAAACCACTGACATTACTGAGGTCCACCTGAGAAATAAAAGGAGAAATGAAAGGAATAATAAAAACAGGTTACAATGAAGGCAAAGGCATAACTGAATATAAGGTTAAGGATTGCACAACATGAAGTATTGTCTAACTATGGCAAATCCTGAAATGTGAATTCGGTAGCTGATAATGCAGTTTACTAGGTTTTTGGTTGCTCTTATGGTGCTCAGCATTAAATCAGCAGTATATCAACAGCACAACGTATTAAGTTAAATAAGTAATAACTAAAGCCACAGATACTGATAGCACAAGCTTATCTTTCAGTCCACAGAGGTAGAAACATATAGATACAGATCCATCTATCCATCCACAAGTCCTTTTCCCCATTTTTGTACACGGGCAGAAAATGATGCCCATAGGAAATGAAAGATCCCAGATAACAAAATTTCATACATTTCTGCAAGCCTTAAGATACAAAACTTGACAATTAAACAGCTCAGTGATTGCTGCTCATTTGCTTGCACTTAAAGCTAAAATTAATCTGCTTCTATTTTCTAAACAGACAAGTTTGGAAGAGGGTCAACTGACACAAAAGCCTGGTAGATAGTTAAGTAAAAATTCAGAGCCACAAGTTTAATAACAGCACCTTCACTGAGCTAGGCACAAATAAAGAGGACACTATTGTAGTCTGATGAAATCCACAAATGAATAAAACATACCAGACATGTACTTATATCAGCCAAAACTCCAGAACAAGTAGTGAAAATAATATTAATATTATATTTTGACTTAGGTTACAGGCGGTGGACCAAAGCTGCAGACCCTAGACCCCTTCTTAATGCCACAGATTCATAACACAGGCCACTAAAATCACAAGTTCCTCACAGAGTAGGAGCAAAGTAAGGTGATAAGAAATAGTATGTCTGGAGCTAAAACCAAGTACTGTATCCCAGGCACAGGTCAGGGATATGGTCATATACTTTGCATTATCTAAGACACTAAATGCAGTGGTCAAATACAATGCACACAGCAACATTACAAGCCGGAAGTTATAAAGCAGAACACGAACCATGTCAAGTGAAGCAAAAATGTTAATCAGACTGGGGTTTAGGGACTCGGGGAGGTAGGGACTCAGGAAGGTAAAACAGCAGTGGCAACCTGTCAAAAACATTTTGCCTAAGTTGATCATAAAGAGCAATTTGTAACCAGTGTTATCATAAAATATAGACAAGCTTATTACAGCCTAGCAATGTCTCCAGGTGCTTCTATAACTACATTCTATTCACACTTCTAGCCATCTAAAACAACCTATTCATATTTGTATTAATAACTCCCACACCATGTGACATATAAGCTAGTGAAATATTTCATTTTAAATCTTACCTGGTGGGCAACATAACTGCACTGATATTTGACCTCTGTCTATTGCTGCTAAATAGATATTAATTGTTGTTCATATACTATTTATTTATATTGCCATAATGTTCATATATTCCTAAATATATCAACAGCCACATTACAGACAGAACTGAATAGCTTCATACGAAAACTCACAGATAGACAAAATGCCGCTAACAGTATGTGTGAAACTATAGTGGTTAAGGAGATACTGTAAGTTGTCTACAAAATATTACAAAATTAGTATTTAGTCTGTTTATTATTACTTATAAAACCCATTTTAATACCTACAATTCTAATTAATACTACCACTGTAAAGGCTTGTTTGTGCTAAACACTTTGACATTTACATGTCTTTAGTAACAATTATGGATCCAGAAATATGAAGTAGGCATCCTTCAATTCCAAAGGATCATGGGTTTGTGCCTCTATGAATATTTATTTGAATTGTGAGGAAATACCTTTGTTTTGTCAGAAAGCTGAGGATGCAATCATTGGAAGTTAGGGTACAACCCCCCATGGCTCTATTGGAGTGAACAAGTTAAAAACATGCAATCATAGATGCCGTATTTTCAAACAATGGAAAACTGAAGAATTTCAAGAGGTATTTTTCTAAATCTTTGAAACTGTAGATCATCACCTAAATTTGCACAGACTTGCATAATACAGACTTTCTGAAGAAGCCACCTCTTGGCTCAAAAACTGGTTAAAGAACTTTGGTTAAAGAATCCTTGATGATTATTTCAAGTAACAATAAATGACACCTCTCCACCTTTATCAGTGGTATTCCACAGGGTTCAGAGTTGTGCCGTCTTCTTTTATTGTTTCTCAGCGATGATCTTCCTACTCATCTTCATAATCTAAAACACTTCCTCTGTTCACATTGTGATTTATGCAATTCTAATGATCCCCACAACTTTAGTTTAAGCAAGCTAGCTAATCAAAAAATAATATATCTACAAATTATTCAGGATCCATAGTAATGCTACTAGATACATTCTGGAGACTAAATCTAACTCTTAATTTCACAATTAAATAACCTCATGGCAATTTACCTTCTGTTACTAAATACATTTTTTTAGGTGTAAGTGCAACCCTTACCTAGACATCTACTACCATCATTTTAGGTTGCACGGCTAGGCTTATAAGGCCACTAGTGGTCATTAGCCTAGTATACAGCTATGAACCTATGTGACTACGAATCATGAGACTCTAGTAGACAAAATGCTTAACTTAAGATTAACATTTTTTAAATTAAACTTTTTGGTCATCTCCATCGTCAGAGATGGATAAATTCTTGACTTCATCCAAGATGATCCAGCTCTGATTAGCAGAGCTAGTCAATGAATGAGCTGTCCGGGGGAAGTGCGAAATATACAGCAATTGCTAATCCACTCTATGGGGAGGAGATATGATTAGTCTGCACTGCAAACTTGATAACATTACCACAAACATGCATGTATGGTTGCATGTATGCCTTGTCCCTTGGCAGATACCAGTGGAAGTTACAAGCACAGCATGGGAGGAGCTGTTAAGCACAGACCACTCCCTCTCAGAATGATGGTCTGTCCACATGGCTGACTGTCTCATTAGTGGGGTATGAATGGGGTGATAGGTCCTTGCCAAGCTCTTGCAATAAATGGGCTGCAGGACTGTTGCCAGGATCCAGTGGATGAACACTTTGACACCTGCCTCACAGGGAACAAATGAGTCAACTGGGCAAGGGAGTTAATGATAATCAGATGCTGTTACACCAAAGGGAAAAAACATTGTTTACCTAAGAAATCAAGAAAATACCTGCCTCCCTATTTACACCAGTGTAGGGCAGGCAGTTGCTACATAATTACTTCACAGACAGACAAGTCCTTTACTATAAATAAATGACAGATTTGGAACAGTCATAATTTCACTGTTCTACATGTGTAGCTCATGTTTTATAGATTTATTTTACGTTGCAGGAATGTAAATTAATATACAAGTAAAACTGGTTTCAGAACTTACATTTCCTTGCTTTGTAAAGTATTAAAATATCAGTAATAAAGAAAATTAACAAATCTTGTCTTTATTTATAGCTAATACACTGATTTTATTTGTAAGTGAAACTGTTTTACAGTTTCCTAATTGAATATGGTAGCTGATAGTCCCAGAGTAACATGAGTATGCAAGGGTGTCAAAGACACCAGTATCCACATGCAGCTTATCTTTGTATGTACTATAATCAATTTTTATTAGCTTATTTGACCCAAAGACAAACGTTTGCTTCAGAGGAACTTGGGACTTAATTTAAGAGTCTGCATATGTGGTTGCATATATACTTACTCCCTTGGCAGTCAACAGTGGAGGTCACAATAGTGGCAAGGGAGGGGTTGCTAGGCAGGGACCCCCCTGAGAATAAATGGTCTCCCACTACAGCAGACTTGCCCCATACACACACCACTTAACTGCTGAGAGAATGCAGGAAACATTTTGGTATGACATGCTCTCTTTTCATTGTTCTGCAGTGATTTATATTTTACAAATAATTCCAGCTCATGCTGATTACTGTAACTGTTATCTACTTAACCGGGTTGGTTTATTCCATTCAGTGTAGACATTTTCAGTGACACTGCTGTTTTTCAGTTAACTACAATGTACTATCATTAGTGCACATCTGCTTTGTTTTCTCCAAGGACAGTCAGAAAATCAATGCTAGCTACATCATATATAGATTAAGGTTATTATATTCTACATTAGCAGAAGCATACTGGTAGATGAAAGTCCAGTCAGAATTGTACAGCAAGGGAAAGAGCAGGAAACAGAGGGCGAAGATGATCTCAGTCCTGTAGAAAATGATGTAAGGGAAGACCTGTTTGCTTTAACAGAGATGAAAAGCCATACTAAGAAAGATGAAAGAAACAACCTGCAGAAAGTAAATAAGACAGGTAGAACAGATGAACACAGTACTTGGAACTATTAGTAGAAGTCCATGTGATATAACAGAAATAAATAGGATATACTACTGTGCGGCTAAGGGAACAAGTAGAACACCCCCATGGAAACAATGAACAATGAAAACTATACAGCAATTAAAACAAAAAAAAGTATAACTGTTAGAAGAATACAGAAAAGGAAACAGATCATCAAAATTAATGGAAAGATAAATGTGGTAATTGCAACAAACAATACTTAGATTAGGATTTATCACACACTATTTCCAATAATTAACTAAAAATATCAGAAGAAAATCTAAGAAAGTATGTAGATAAATATAAAGGAAAAGTACAAGCATTTCATTGATGACCCAAAAAGTTTTTTTCAGACAATCAGGAAATAAAGCAAAACCAATAACACCACCAAAAAAGAAGAAATAGGCACGTTTCAGAGAAGCACTTATGAAGACTGTGTTAAAAATAGCAGAGGTGCTGAATGGATAGAAGACACAAAAGAAACAGTAAAAAACGTTAATACAGAAGATAAGAATATGAAGAAGTAACAGTCAGAGAAACAGACAAAATTAAAGAAGGCTTCTAAATGGAAAACCGCAGGTCCAGATGCAGTACCTGTGTATGTTACTATATGATGTGCATGAGAAGTACACCTCACAGTAACCTTTTGGTATTTAGAGACAGCTATGTCACACTGCTTTTGCACGAAGACATGCAGTAGTGTGTCAGGCTGTCTCCACCTTCATGATTTGTGCTAATGAAATAGTCTGGGGAGCAGCATATGGTAATTAACCATGTGCATCCTCCAGAATTGCCTCTGAGAAGGCAATTTATAGAATTGCTTAGCCATGTGGATTAGAACAGCCTCTCCTTGCATCTTGCAGTAGTGAACATGGCCACAATGCCAGGTTCATTCACCACAATAGAGGTAAGAGATGGGGGGGGGGGGGTGTTTTTTCAAGGTAGTGGTAGGAGGTGTGTTTATGTGAGGAGTTGCATGAGTAAGGGCATATGTGAGTGTGTGTCTGCCTGAGAGGTAGTAGTAGGGTATTATGGAAGGGGGTCATTATATGTGTGTGTATGGGTAAATGTAAGTGTGTCAATAAGTGCGATCAGATGGGGGTAGCACTGCATGCGTGAGATTGCATGTATATGCGTGTATGTTTGTATGTGTGTGTGTGTTTGTATGTGTGTGTGTGTGTGTGTGTGTGTGTGTGTGTGTGTGTGTGTGTGTGTGTGTGTGTGTGTGTGTGTGTGTGCGTGTGCATGTGTGGGTCAGGGTGGCTGTCATACTTATATACAACCCTAAACTAATGACTTCAACATTGGATGGGGGGAACATTAGATACCAGGGAAACCTCTCTGCCAGTACATGGGTTAGGGGAAGTGCTAGAAACTAGAGATACTTGTTTAAAAATATGTGGTTGGGGGAATGCTAGACACCAGGGATATTTGTTTACTATATGTGGATGGGGGGAATGCTAGACACCAGGGTTCTGGCATGCCTCAAAGGCACACAATGAAATAAAAAAAAAAACTAGACACCAGGGACAATCGTATGTAACATGTCTGAAATGGATTCCAAAACTTTTCTGTCTTATAGGTTCATAGGTTGGTACTAGGCTATTGGCCCTAGGGCCTATACAAACCTAGCCATAACAATTCCCTGGCTATTTCTTCCTACAATATTTACTTCCCTGGACCCCTGTCTAGCAAAGTGACTGACATGATCCCTGGAGTGAATTTCCTATCTCTCATCCAATCAACAAGGTTCCTTTTGAAGAGGGCCAAAGAGACGCTCTGCTTGACATGTATGGGCAGTCTATTCCAGAGTCTGGGGAGTCTCTGGGTCAGGAAACTATCCCTCCAGCATGTTTTGTTCATTGTGATGACAAGGTTTAGATCTGAGGGATTGGGATTTCTTTAAGTGTAGCATCAACAGCTCTGGGTTTGACATGGCCTTGTATGTTAAGCAGAGATCACCTCTGAGTAGATGATATGCGACAGAGTATAGCTGGAGTTTTTTTAGATGGTCAGCATAGGGCATCTGCTGTAGGCCTGTGATTCTTTTAGTGAGGTATTTATGCGACCTTTCCAGTTGTTTTAGATGTCTTGAGAGGTACATACCAAATGGGGTGTTGTATTCTATAATGAGTCTAATAAGGGATGAGTACAGTGGGACAATGACCTCCTTTTTTCTGGATGAAAAGCCCTTAGTGATGAGGTGTGCCACACAGAAGGATTTCCTAACTGTTGTGGTGATGTGGTTATCGAAGTTGAGACCACTGTCCACCTGTGTCCCTAAGTCTCTTATCACACTTTCAGTGTTTAGTGTACTGCCATCTATGTGGTAATTCACGGGTACATGTTTTTTTCCCAAAGGGAATAACTATACATTTCTTGGCATTGAGCTTGAGCCCATGGCTCTGGCACCAAGCATCTGTTTCTGTAAGGCCCTTTTGTAGAATATCCACATCATTTGGGGATTCAATAATGGCTCCCAGTTTGCAGTCATCTGTGAACTTTGTTAGCCAGAGTCCCTTGGTGTTGGTCTGTACTTCAGAGAATTAGATGCCAAACAAGAGCGGTCCCAGGACTGAACCCTGAGGTACTCCCCTTGTCACTTGTCTGGAGCTGGATTTGGAGTCAGCTGTTTCTACAGTGTGGGTTCCATCAGTAAGCCAGTTGGCAGCTTATCGAGTGACGTAGGGACTAATGCCCAGCTTAGTAAGTTTATCTATGATTCCCGAGTGATGGATGGTGTCGAAGGCCATGGTGAGGTCCAGATAGGCTGTGTGGACCACCTTACCCTCTTCCACACCTCTGGAGACTGATTTGAAGAAGTCAATCAGGTTCAGGAGATAAGATTGGCCCTTCACAAACCCAAACTGAGTGGGGCCCAGTGTTTGAAGTTTGCCAATGTCTTTGTTTATAAGTTCCATGATAATACGTTCCATGGCCTTACAGATCAGGCTCGTCAGACTGATGGGGCGATAGTTCCCAGGATCCAAGCTGGATCCTCCCTTGTGGAGTGGGGTAACTGTAGCTGTGCGCCACTCAGTGGGCATGAAGCCTGAGGTGAGGCTATGATTAAACATGACACTTAGGTGAGGTGCCAGTTCATTTTGTAGTTCATGTAGTACACAGCCCAGGATGTCATCTGGTCCCATGGATGCTGTATTCTTAGCTTTGTAGAGTGCATTTTCTACCTGTGTGGTCGTTATTACTGGAATTTGGCAATCTTTCGGTATTAAAATGGGCCCTTTAGGGGGTGAGAGGGGGGTGAAATCGGTACTGAATCAATCTGCCAGGATATTGTCAATATCCTTGGGATCAGTAAATTTAATGCCATTCTGTTGTAGCTCAGAGTGGATCTGAGCATTGCCATTTAGATTCTTGACATAGCCATAGAATGCCTTGAGGTTGTCTTTGGAATCTTACAGAATGCCTTGTGGTTGTCTTTGGAATCTTTAGCAATTTTATTTTCTTAACTAGCTTTCGAGGATTGTATGAGGGATCTCAGCTTCTTACTGAGGCTGGTAAGGGAGTTTTTTGCATCCTGGGATTTTCCTCCTTTCTGCAACAGTTTTTTTTTTTTGAGGAGAGTGTCTTGGTTCTATTTGGGATGGCACGATTCATGCACAAGTGGATGTGCTCATACAGTGCCTTAGTGTAGTATTCAGCAGTTGAACTTTCAGTTCCCATCTGCATGGGTGTCATGAAGTTTTTCACTTTTGACTTGAGTAGCATGAAGTTGGCTTGGAGAAGTTTTTTAGGGAGAAGCTGAAATGCAAATAAACACCAATCACAACCGAAGTGTCACATAGCTAACAACACCAGTGTGACCACCAGCTTCAGAGGTCCTTGTTGCTTGGGCAGTTTTCTGTTAAGGGCCTCTGCATATGAGGGTTTAGTCTTGCTATGTGAGGATGTTGGTGGTGTGGGTTTATAAGGGCTAAGTGTTGCTTGAGGTGTAATGTGGGTGTTAACCTTCTCCTCTTGACTGTCTAGCACAATCTTGGGTGGAGAGAGCTTTGCTTCCAGTTTGGCTATGTAAGTGTATCGCTCACAGGTTATAGTGTTGGGCAGTAGCAGGAGAGGGTTGTCTGTGTACATGAGGCAATTTCTGCATTGCCCCAGTATGCCCAGATTCACCAGGTGGACAGAAGAAATCACCAGAAGCTGACCCTTGGACATGCCTGGTTTGGTGCTTTTTTTTGTGAAGTACAAGAGCTGTTTTCCCTTAACTGCAATTATAGGCTGTTTAGTGCCTACAGTTAATTTCTCCTTATTAACAAGGAGAGTTGAGTGCTTGTACCAGTTTCAGGCTTCCTGGTGCTTTCCAGTAGGTTTTAGAGCAAGTGCTAGTTACAGGGATGCTTAAAGGTAAGATGAAAAAAAATGGTTTATCCTAAACACTGCAGTGTGCACTAGAGGAGTTAGCTGTGAAAGTAGGTAACTTAAGTTTTACCTGTCTAAAAATTTAAGTTTTAGTGGATAGTCACTATTTTTAAAACAGCAAGATAGATTGAAAGGGGGTGGTCACGTTTGTAGTCTGGTACTATGGAATACAGTAGGATGACCAATATATTTAAATAGTTGAAGGGGAGTGATTTCACAAAATATTAATTTTGTGCTTTCTCACACAAGCCAGTAAAAGCAGAGAGGAAATTAGATATATGGTCAAATTAACATAAGAGGTAGGCAACTAGAAAGACAGTGGTGCTTACGAACACAACAGTAACTGGGTGGGAGGGTGAGGAAAAATAATTCTGCTTGACTCACAAGAGACAGAGCTGTGGTCTCTTTTCAAGTTTTAATATGCAGTTAAAAGCAGAATACAAATAAAACACAAGGTAAAGAAAACAAATCATGGTATTCAACATAGAAAACGGCAATAAAGTAATACAAAATACAACAGATAAAAAGCAAACTAACCTTTCCCTCACAGCAAAGTGTAGCAGAGTCTGGGTGATCATTTCTAGTAAAGCTTCTATTATCATCCCTTATGAGAGCATGTTACTAATAACTTTTTAAATCTTTTTACGTTATCTCAGAAATCACCATGCTATAATTCATACAGTGTAATACTTACTTCAGATTAGAAAACTCTGAAAGACTACTATATCACCTGTATGCAGTGCAAATTTTCCTTTAAATTTCAGGTCTAAATTATTACACGTGCAAATTACAATCTCTGTAGAAGGTTACTTCTCTGGTTTTATACTACAGCCAATTTCATCTGCATTTAGCCCACTTTAATCATGATAATCTTAACATTGTTGAAGCTTTATGGCATGAGTCAGTTTTTACTACTTCCACTTTCCCTTTTTCTATATTAACGTTCCTAGTCACACCACATAAAGTGTTGCTAGTAGAAAGTGTTTCTTTTTTATGCCCACTATCATGTATGATTGCAATTATTCAAGACTTGCCTGGCATTTCCTTCTAGGTGTTTATCACTTTCTGTTATTATAAATAAAATCTGTTTACCCGCACTTTTATATTTACTGATTATTGACCCAAATATTTTGCTCTATACACAGAGGATTGTGTGCAATTATATGTGTGTGTAATGTGTAGATATGTATGCATGATATAATATTTCTACATCTACATCTCTGTCTCTCTATATGTGTATGTGTGCATATATGTACACAGTTATACACACACACACGCACACACACACACACACACACACACACACACACACACACACACACACACACACACACACCCACACACTGTAATTTTCATAAGGAAGATAGACACAGAATTGACATAAATACATATAGGTGCATTCAAGTTAAACACAATGACTCAAGACATATGAAATTATTTTAAATCGCTTAGATAACTTGTATTTAATTTTGCTCAGATTTTTCCTACCAAACAATTGGGAATTATAAGTAAGAAGGTAAATTATTCATAATATCTGATTTTCTGACTCAGATCTTACAGGTTTCTATATGCATACTTTGGGTTTTATTTTATGGTAAACATGGTATTATGTTTCATATATAAGAATTTCATAATGTGACAGCTGAATGTTTAGTCATTAGCCACATACACAAATATCTCTGTGTATAAACATGTATGTGTATGTATGTATGTATGCATGTGCGTAAATGTGTACATACATATAAATGTCCTACACATGTAATTATTTCAAATTTCTTAGTTAATGCATATTTAATTTTGCATAGATTTTTCCTGACACATAAAATTAATATATTAGGAAATTGGGGAAAGTAATAAAGTTAAAATTATGCACAATGTCTGATTTTCTGATTCAGATCTCACATGTTTCTATATGTATACTTTAAGCTTTCTTTTATGGCTTATCACCAGTGTCATCTTTCATGTACTTGAGTTTAATAATGTAATAGTTGCAACTATCACATTGTTTAACCAGTGTTTAATGATAACCTTTTCGTCTTCCTGCTGCTTCTACTTTTCTTTGTGATGGCCAAGACAGAAGGACACCATAGCTCTTGGCTCTTGTATATTCTGTCTGTCTGTCTGTCTCTCTCTCTCTCCTTCATTGGGAAAAAGATTGTCCAGCTTTAATCAGTGAATTTGGCTTTTTCCCTATACCAAGATATCCCTCAAGGCCTTTTGGAAGAAGATTTGTAGATTTATCACAGCAGTAAAGAAACAGTGGTAATAGTGTATTGTACCATGCAAGCATAATATACAGCATTACAACACTGGAGTTATGCCTGCATGAACAAAATGACAGCCCTAGATGAAGTCGGAGGCAAGCCCCCAACTTCTCCCATGTAGTTTGACATAATTTTCAGATGTTACATTATTTGGAGAACGTTAGGTATACATATGTAAAATGCTTACCCAAGGCTACTATACGATGCAACAAACAATGGCTACATTTTCTGCTCACTTGATTGTTATGAAAGCACTGTTTCTTTTGGGAGTAGATCAGTTCTTGGTTTATGTTTCTTCTGATGTCCAGTATTGCTTGTCTTACCACGCTAAGCTCTTTTGTCTGGATTTGAGCTGCCACTGTGAAAATGCATTCTTCGGTTATTTGCTGTCCTTAACCTGGTTGTGGGAGAAAGTACAGTTGTGTACCCTTTCCATAAATATAGATGTTCAAGTGTATTCACTGTTGCAGTCATCATATTTGAGTTATCCCTGCCAGGGTAACCCTCAGTCGGCCTGAATACCAGAGGCGTATTATTTCTACGTTGGTTGCTGTCGCTTCTGGACTGATGTCAGGTCATCCATGGTATAAAAATAGGCAGCCAATGCCATTACATCAGTTTTTCTTGCCCTAAATGTTAGGAGCCCCCCATAAGGAGCTAGGTTATGGTGGAAGAACACCACCAGTAGAAAGTAAATACCAAAAATTTCTTGTAAGGAGAGAGAGAGAGAGAGAGAGAGACAAGGGGGATGGAGGGAGGGAAACCAGGACTGCAACAGTGAATACACTTGAACATCTACATTTATGGTAAGTGTACAAAACTGTATTATGTTCTTCATGTTTCACTGTTGCAGTCATCACATTTGGGTTGATTCCCAAAGCTGAAGAAAAGGGTGAAGTTGGTCAAGAAGACTGGGGGCTGGTTATCATGCCCTGCAAGACTGCAGTGGCAAAGCCTGCCCTGGATTTGGAAAAGATAGGCAGGTGGTAATGCTTGGTGAAGGTATGAACAGAAGTTCATGTTGCAGCCTCCAGGATGCCTCTGGTGGTGACCCCTCTGAGGAAAGCTGCAGAGGTGGAGGTTGCTCTGATGGAATGTGTCCTGACCCCCTTGGGGGGTGGTTTTCTGTGATGTTTGTAGCAGAAATGGATGCAATGTGCTATCCATTTGGAAATTGTTTTTTTGGATATGGCCTTGCCCTCTGCTCCTGCAGTGAAGCTGACTAGCAATTGATCAGTTTTTCTAAAAGATTTAGTCCTGTCTAGGTAGAATCTGAGTTGTCTTTGCACATCTAGAAAGTGCAGAATCCTTTCCCTCTTGTTTTGTGGGTTAGGGAAAAAAGTGGGCAAATGGATAGATTGGTTGAGAGCCACACTGGACATCACTTTCGGCATGAAGCATGGGTTAGTGCTGAGGGAGACCCTGTCAGCATGGAAAATGATGAAGGGCTCCACAGCCATAAGTGCTTGTAGCTCTGAAACTCTTCTTGCTGAAGTGATGGCCAGAAGCCAAGTTGTTTTCCAAGAGAGGAATTTTTAACTCTGTTGAAGCTGCAGGCTCAAAGAGGGGTAGGGTGAGATTTTTCAACACAAAGTTAAGGTCCCAAGCTGGGGTAGGAGCTCTTCTGGGTGGCCTTAAGTTGATAGCACCTCTTAGGAACTGTTTGAAGAGAGGGTGTGAGAAGAGAGGTGGCTCTGTGCTGTAATGAGCAGAGATGGCAGAGGCATGAATTTTAATAGAAGAGAAGGATAGACCCCTGTGTAGTAGGTCTGCTAGGTAATCCAGGATAAGAGGTAGGGAGGGCTGTGCTGTTTTGGCTCCCTTAGCCTGGATCCAGGTGCAAAACCTTTTCCACTTGTCAGCATAGGATTTTCTAGTGCTGGGGCATCTGGCCTCATGTATAACATCCAGGACTTGTTTGCTTAGGCTGGCAGCTGGAGGAGAGTGACTGTTTAATTGACTATTTAAGGTTCTAGAATTTAGTATAGGTATTCTAACACTGATGAAAGATTTGTAATCTGAAAGCTTTGTTGTCTTATTAAAGTATCTGGCATTTGTCTGGAGTTGTATTTATTGGATTCAAGCTGGAGGAGAGGTCAGGGAAAAAGCCAGGTTGCCAGGTTCAGAGTCTGCAATTGTGGATGCATGAATTCTCCATTCTTCTGTGTCAGGAGTGTTGGGTGTTGGGATCTGAGGTAGGTGCCATGGTGGCATGGGTGACAGGCTGCGCAGCAGTGGGTACCAGTGCTGCCGTGGCCTGTCTGGGGCAGTCAAGATTGCCCTTGGTTTTTCCTCCCTTATTTTGAGCAGTACCCTTGAAATGAGTGGTAGAGGGAGAAATGCATAGATCGAAAGGTTTACCCATTGGAAGGATAGAGCATCCACTTTCCAGGCCTTGCGGTGAGGTTCCCTGGTACAGAATATGCTGAGCTGATGATTGGAGCGGGAGGCAAAGAGGTCCACCTTTGGGGTGCCCCATTTCTGGGTTACAAGGTTGAAGGTTCTGTGGTCTAGCTGCAACCCATGTGGGTCTTGCAGGTTTCTGCTTAAGTTGTCTGCCAGAGAGTTTAGGGAGCCTGGCAGGAATTGTGCTAGCAGGTGTATTTGCATAGCTGAAGCCGTGTGCCAAAGGGTCATGGTGAGCCTGCAGAGAGGATAAGAGTGAGCCCCTCCCTGCTTGTTGATATACCACATCACTGTGGTGTTGTCTGTTTTGATCACTAGAGGCCCTGGGGAGAGTAGGGGTCTGAAAGCTGTCAGGGCATGCTGAACAGCTAGAATCTCTTTTTGGTTGATGAGTAGATGTATTTGATTTGGGCTTCAATGGCCCTGAATGCACCTGCCTTCCTTGTGTGCACCCCAGGCGTAGTCTGATGTATCTGTGGGGAGGGTCTGGGTGGCATGGGGTTGTGAGAAGGGATGTCCCTTGTTGTGTTTGCATGCTGCTGCCCACCAAAGAAAATCTTTCCTTAGACAGGGTATCATAGGTATGATGGTTTCCAGGTCCTGAGAATGTTGGCACCAAAGATTTTTAAGGACCATTGAAGTTTCCTCATATGCAGTCTGACATATGGAATTAGTAGAATGCAAGAGGCCATGAACCCTAGAGCCCGCAGGATTTCCCTTGTGGATAGCTGGGTTCTGGTGGCCATTTGAGCAAAGTACCCTGTCAGGTAGGCTTGTTTTTCTGGTGTAAGGAATGCCAGCTGGGATGCTGTGTCCAAGCTTGCTCCCAGGAATACAATTTTTTGTGTGGGGACTAGTTTTGATTTCTTTTCTTTGATAGTGTACCCCAGGGAGGTTAGAAGGTTCTTTACAAATGTCAGGTACTGCAACAGTTTTTCCTGACTGTCTGCCTGAATCAGGCAACCGTCCAAGTATGGGTAAATTTGAATCTTTCTCTATCTGCAATGGGCAATGGCTGGCGCCAGGCATTTTGTGAAGACTCTGGGAGCAGTGGATAAGCCAAAGGGAAGTGCAGAGAACTGATAATACATAGATCCTGCCCTGAAACGTAGATATTTTCTGCATGAGTCCCTGATAGGGATGTGCAGATAGGCTTCTTTTAGGTCTAGGGTGGCTAACCAGGCATCTCTGGACAGCATAGGAAGAAGCTGCTGAAGGGTGAGCATTTTGAATTTTGGTACCACCAGGAAGGTGTTTAGAATGGAAAGATCTAGGATTGGGTACCAAGTGCCCTCTTTTCTGGGTACCAGGAAAAGTCTGGAATAAAACCCTCGACCTATCTGTTCTGCAGGAACAGGTTGAATTGCCCTTATGGAGAGCAGGGATTGAACTTGGTTTTGTGCCTCTTCCCACTGGTTTGGAGGAAGGTCTGGGAACCCTTTTGGGGTTGGCAGTGTGTGGAAGTAGAATTTGTACCCCTGGGATACAATGTTGAGGACCCATCGGTCTTAGGTGATGGAGGTCCAGTTTTTTACATGGTGAGCAAGTTTTCCTCCTAGGGGCATGAGCAATTGGGCAGATGTGAGGAGTGGAGTTGAGAAGTCATTGTGAATTCTTTCCATAAGGGGGTGGCTTAGCACTCCCTGTTTTGGAAGTGGAGGTACTCCATTGCTTAGATCTCTGCATACCCTGAGACTGTAATCTGGGGGGGGGGGTCTGTTTCCCCTGGGTCTAGTTTGAGATGGCCTTGAGGGGGCTGGAAAGGCCAATGTTTTGAAGGGCAATGCCTGCTGAATCTTGGTGGCTGCACTTGCAAAAAACTTTGACTGTCTGCATAGACTTAGCTTTTTCTTCCATCTTTTTTAGAGCCTCTTCTGCTTTGGTGCCAAACAGATTGTTCTTGTTCAAAGGAGAGTCTAGTAATTTTGATTTGACATGGTCTGGCAAGGTCTGCTCCTTAACCCAAGCATGCCTCCTCAGTACAGAACCAGTGACTGCTGTCCTGCAAGATGATTCTAGGGTGTCAAACCTACACTGCAGGGTATGCTTGCTGACTTGGCTTGCAGAATGCATACGCTCCTGTAATTCTTTATTTTCTGAACAGTCTGTAAAGGTAGATAATTTTTGTTTAATAAGTTCCATAGTATGTTGCTGGTATTTCAGCATGTGAAACTGGCAATTCAATGCACTAATGGCAAGAGTTGCAGAGGTGTATACTTTTTTAACCCATCTGTCTAAGGCTCGGGAATCCCTGTCCGAAGGGGTGGGATTCTTAGCTGTAGTTGCTTTTATATCTTTAGGCCCTTGTAAAATGACCTTTGTGAGAGTCAGGGACTCTGTAGTACCCATCTCGTTTCCTTGGAGCAGGGGATAAAGTATCAGGAGTTAGACTGAATTTCATAAAGGCATCATCTACAACATCCAGAACAGTAGGGATAGCTAAAGGTCTATGCTGTGGCAAATCTAAAAATTCTCTGAGTCTCTTTTTGGACTGAGGATAATCCTGGCATTCCCAGTGGAAATGCTCTCTTAAAGTATGTAGGGTTTCACCAAAAGAAAAGTCCTCTGGAGGGGAAGCAGAGGGAATGGATTCCTCTGCATCAGAATCCTCATAAGCAGATAAAGGCATGTCTTCATATTCAGAAACCTCAGAGACGTCGGACTCTTGGTCAGTTAAAGCTGCTAAGGACAGGTCCTTTTTTTCTCTTAGCAGGGGAAGGCTGGCTTCCCCTAATCAGCATGATCAGGTCTTCTGCCATTTTAAGGGTTTGAGATTGTGGCAAGGAAGCAGGTGCTTGAGTTTGGGTCATCGTTTTTTTAGGCATAGCAAGTACTCTTGGCCTTAGAAACTTGGTAGTTTTAGACAGAACTGAGGATGTGAAAGAAGTCATCGGTTTATGTCAAATATCAGTAATGTGAAGAACTTCCTCAGAAGCCAGTGCCTGCACAGCGGCTCTGGACCCATCCAAGGTAGAGACATCCACAGGTTCCATAGTCAAAGAAGAGTCTCGCGGCACACTAGACTCCGAACAGGTCTCAGTAGCAGCCTGCAAATCCATTGAAGAAGGCATCAGGGGCTGTGAAAGCACCTCACTGAGTACCAGTGAACTGGTGACTAGCTTAATGGAAGCATTGTCGGCAGTTTTGGACCTGTGCAGTCTGTCTCTGTCTTTATCCTTATGTTTTATCGAAAGATCGGTATATGGATGGCTTACTGAAGCCATTTTGGAATACGGAGATCAAGAGCAAAAGTATTTAGCAACAATAAGGGCCTGATGATGAATAGTTTGGGCTTGAACAAGGCACAAAACCAACAACGAGGTACGTCGTGGTCTGGGCCTAAACAGGTGATGCAGTAAGAATGGAAATCTCGGTGTGATATTTGCTTTCCACAGGTGAGACAATTGTTAACTTTTTCTGACATCAGTTAGAGCAAAAAAAAAGGATGCCCAACGGGGTACTTAGCTTTAGAAGGCTTCAGGATGATTCAGTTCAGAAACGAAAACTCAGGTAGTGGCTGACCGGCACTCTTGTGAACTGCTTTTGCTTCGGGCTCCTTGGCAAGAAAGACTGATGTAATGGCATCAGCTGCCTATTTTTATACCTTTGACGACCTGACGTCAGTCCTGGAGTGACAGCAACCGACGCAGAAATACTAAGTCTTTGGTATTCGGGCCGACTGAGGGCTACCTGCAGGCAGATAACCCAAGTGTGATGACTGCAACAGTGAAACACGAAGAACATCATCTTTTTTTCACAATAGCTTTACATATTTGGTGAACTTTTTCTCGTAATAGCTTTACAAAGTCATTCTTGTTAGGATCCCTATATCAGAGCCCTCCCATCAGAAATCCAGCTCCCTACTGGTCCCTGAATTTTATGAACAACAGAGAGTTTCACAATATCACTAGTAGATCTACACATACTTATGCAAAGATTAGTTGAATGCATACTATCTCAAACCATCTAGCATTGCTTCACCAGACACCTAAGTGAGCTAATTCATCTAGTCTGATGTGCAGATGAAGTCTTCGGTACACTGCAAGGTCCTTCAGAGTCTCCCTGGCTTCAGTCCTTGGTCCTGTACTCTTCAGTATACTCATTAATGTATATTCATTAATAAAATGTCAGAATCTTGCTGTGTAGTAGTCTCATCCAGTGCACATATAACACTGTTTTCTTCTTCTCTGAACCAAATGTAACTGGCTACTGTAACACTCTATCTAGCTCAGCTTTCAGAAACTGAAAAACAGTTCAATAATTTTGGCCTTCATCTGATTGCTGCAAAACCTGAATCTATGCTAGTTCACTACAATGAAAGTAGATTGAAGAAACTGCTATCTATTCAAAATAACATCTCAAAATATTATCCCAATTAAGGGTGTCAGTTCAGTAAAAGTGAATGAAATTATTAGATCAAGAGTTGAAATGTGACAGTCATATCTAATTTATAACACTCGGAATTAATCAAAAACTCAGACTTTTACATACAGTTCATGACTACCAGCACTAGAGATTCTTAGCAGCCAGGGATTATCTGTTCCTGAGTTTACACTATGCAAACAAGATCTTAACCAGCCTTCAGTCAACTCAGCTGGCATGGCTTGTAATAACACCCACCAAATGTAGCTAGCAAAAATTACTAGTGCAAAGGCAACCAACACCTGTGTTCAAATTAAACAAAAATACAGCCAGCACCTGAGGACTTCATAGAAAAAATATATTTATTTCATCTTCCAATTCCACATACAGACCAGTTTCGGCAAAACGCCTTCTTCAATGTAACCTTCCAGTTTCAAAGCTGCTTTTTATAGTATCAAGAACAGCAATTATGGCATCATTTCCCTAATTGTTTCATTATAAAATCCAAATGCAAAATCAAACACTATACAAAAACTATAAATATGGCTGTATATGTAAATCATATACAAGCCAATTATAAATATCAGTATAATAAATAAACTAAATGTTATACTAGATTGTTTGTGAGTAGATTTACTTCATAACTTGTCATTGAGCCCCGGATGAAATAAAGCTCCCAGTTTAATGATCCATTTCCTTTCCTTACTGGTAAGTATGGAATGCCAACCTTGTTTAGATTGCCCTTGACACTATCTATAATAACAAACATAAAACTAGCTGTTTTATGTGACTGACAATGTCTGTATAGTGCATTAGTTAACTTTTTATTTCTAATTTCACTAAGATGTTCAGAAATATAACTTTTCAATTATATAAATAGTTACATCAGTAAATAAAGAGATTTACAGACAACAACAACAGACAAACAGAGAATTATGATAAGGACATATGTGGACACAGAAAGAGACAGATAGGATTGCCACCTTCTGATTGTCCAAAGTGAGACATAGTTTATGGAAACATGATTCTGCAGGACAAACCATACCTATAACCTATACAAAGGACTGGACTTTAAATTTTTATGAAAATAAAAGCTCATCTTTGAAGACTGAGTTACTTCTTTTGTTTCATGTAAAATTATGGTGATTCAGATATCAAATAATTTATTTTATGGAACTATTACAGGAAACTTGGAAAATACATTTGTCCTAAAATTTCAGCAAATTTCCCATTTTCAAGTTTTTTTTCTCACAGAATGCAAGTGTCCAAATAGGATCTGTTCTGCGTGAAGAGGGACAGGTGGTAACCCTACAGACAGAGGGTGCTGTGGCTCCTTTTTATACATACAGAGGCAAAAATGTCTGCATAAGTACACACACACACACACACACACACACACACACACACACACACACACACACAACTTCGTTACCTCCTAGATACAGATGAGTTCCTCTGGCCCCTTGCACTAGTGCATCAGCCCCCACCCCCACCAAGAACAACAACTGCTATTGGATGAGTTATACTTCCAAGCACAGTGAATCTAGAATGTTTGAGTCCATTTCCAAACCAAAGATCCTAGTAACGGCAACCGAAATTGGAATGTGTACTGTGACGGATCCAAGTGACAGGCAAATTGAACCACTGAGTAGCTTACGATGCGGAAGTTGGCAAGCCTAAGCGCAGCTGTGATTGCCCTTAACTTTAGAATAAATGTTAAGTCTGACATGAAACATGGAAGGAAAGTGGTCATAACAGTAGAAAGTAACATTTCTGGATGGGTGTATATTACAGAGGCTTGTGATGAGACCTGATCAGATAAGGTGCAAGAGAGCAGGACATTACATGCAGAAGACCTTAATTAATAGAGCAGAGGAAAAAAGTATACTTGACAGACTAAGAAGGACAGAAAAAGGGAGAGCAGTGTTTATATAATGCTGAATGAATGGAATTGTAAAGTAGCCTAAAAGGATAATGCCCATCCTGTACCTAAGATCAAACATACATTTCATGAGAAACTCAATCCAACTTGCTTGTTATGACCTTTTCATTAGCCATGTCACTATGTTCCTATAAGGATTTTGCCTCTGAATTGTTTCCAATGTATAGATCAGTTACTCCTGTTAAGCTCATTTGAGGTGCTACTCCGGGCCCTTAAACTACCTAGAAAAAGAGGATCTAGTTTTACAATGATGCATTCAGCATTTCTGAAAATAGCATCCCCTCGTGTATCCAAGCTCTAAGCTTATCTTTTTACTTTCTGTCTCCTCTATTAATATACCACTCTGTTTAAACATGCTTAAATTATTCCCTAAGCTAAGGTCTGTTTGCCACCAACTCCACAGCACTTCATGCTCATAGCTGTTATGTCATTTCATTAAATTTTGGTTCTTAATTTAGACTTGGATAGATTGACAGTGACCAAGTAACAATTTGTTATACTTAACATTAAATGTTATTTTACACATTTTTTTTTAAACTAAACTGACATTTAATGACATCTTAACAGACCCAGCTGACTTTTGTGTTTCTGTCTTACTATACATTGGTAAAGTTCTAAGAAAACATAACTTAATCCCAGTCAGCTTCTTATTATAAGTATTAAAATGTTGTAGAACACTTTAAGGAAACATCTCATGAAATGCCTCTTATGTCTTACCACTAAGTTATTTGAGATGCTCATATATCCACAAATATTCAAACATATTAATAATTGCAGTCTACTACCAGATACAAAATATGGATCCTGTAGGGATTTGGAACTATGACAGCCATATGTACGTTCACCTCAATTTACAGAGGTTAAATATATATCTATGTGCACGTGTGTGTGTATATATATATATATATATATATATATATATATATATATATATATATATGTGTGTGTGTGCGCGCGTGTCCGCGTGTGAGCCCGTGTGTGTGCGTGTGCATGTGCGTGTGCATGTGCGTATGTGCGCACATGTGTCCATGTGTGTGTGTGTGTGTGTGTGTGTGTGTGTGTGTGTGTGTGTGTGTGTGTGTGTGTGTGTGTGTGTGTGTGTCTGTGTGGTCTTCTCACTAGAGGTATTTTCTTTGAGATGATTCATTGTATTAGTACAAGCACATCAAGTAATCTCTTAACTTTTTTTCACTCCGACTCCATTTACCCGGCAGGGAAGCTTCACATCTTCTTTGCTGCATGTATGTAAATGCCAAGAAACTACATTATGAATATAATGTTACTTCAACCCTCTGTAACCTATATCTGATGCTACAGCCATAATAAATTGCCATTGTTATGTAGTCTATATAACAATCTGGTTGTTTGACTTGTATTCTTTTGTATTTCATGATACCCTAAGAACAACTTGTATTATCTATTTTGTGTTTCGAATGCTGTAGCGGAATTTTTTTTGTGGGTTACTCTACTACTTTGGTTACCCCGCGGTGGTGGTGCTGCAGTAGCATTGTCGCCTCACAGTAAGACGCTGTCCGGTTTGATTCTTAGCTAGAGCGTCTTCTGCGTGGCCATGGAGACATGCGTGAATGGGCGTACCTTCACCGAAGGTTGTGCGTCAGGCCTGGCAAGCCAGTACATAAAAATCAACTGCCAATCATTAGCGGACCGGAGTTCCGCTCTATCGACCCCTAATTGGGGAAAGCCGTAAGACACAAACAAACTCTACTACTTTGGTTAATAGGTATTAATAATAAATAAATAAATGGACATTTTGAGGCAATCTATCCCTTTCTTATGTTCTCTAAGCCAGAGAAACTAAACTTTGGCTGACATCTATACCTTGGTGCCCCCAAGGCTCCTAACCAAAAAGATTATAGGCCCAAAGTCCCTGAGCTAACAACAGAGGCTGGAGGCTCATTCCCTTTATTCGGTGTATAATATACTTTTGTGGAAAGAGTTCTGTCTTGCTTACAATGCCATTAAAGACCAAATTGTCCTAGACCTCCTTTTTCTTCACAAGTCCAATATCTCCACCAGTGCTATAACCCGTAACCTGAATGTTCACCAACAGATAAACAAAACATAATGGAAGTGCATGTTCATAACCCAGCACCTCCCAAACCTTTGGAATACACTTCCCACACATGTTAAGCAGTGCAGCTCACTATCTTCCTTTAAATATAAACCAAATGACTGGATGGATATCTACAGATTTACTCCTGGACTAACCAAGATCACTCTTCTGAAGAAATATGATGCTGATGGTGGAAGGATAGAGGAAAGGCCAGAATAGTTATGACTGGCAGGGGGCCTTGGAACATCTAAGAATCTATGGTTAAATGTTAAACTGTTACTACTCAAACAGTTCATATCATGTGTGTATATTTTTCCATTTTTGGATATTGGGACTTTCACTCATGGCATTCCCTACCCTGGGGTTCAGTTCTGGGACCAATATTATTTTTTCTGATCATGAATAAACTAATTGAGAATATTCCACACTGAATCTAACCAAGTATGCAGATGACATCCTAACATTAAACAAATATGGCTCTATTATTACTCTACAACAAAAATTACAATCTCTCTTCACTTACTTGTGGTACTAAATATACAAAAAAAAAAAAACACCATGAGCCCCAATAAATCAGCAGTAATCACATTTGTTACTTCCCAAAAGTTGTGTGAAATGACCTGAATACTCCCAGATGCCCCCACCCCAAAAAAAAATAATGTCGCCCCTCATGTAAACAGCAAGAATACCTTTTTCCTTTTAGAGTCCACACTCTCATTTATGGCACATACAGAAACAGTGTTTAAAAAATCATTTTCACTAAGACTTAGCTACACACCTGCAAACTATTTTATGTAACAAGAAAAGCATTAGCAAAAATATACTTTCAGTTAAGGTGTATGGCAGTCTTCCCATTTTAGTCCTTCACTTCAGTATCAACTCCCACCTTCTCCAGTGTGCAGTAAATAAGATATGCACGTTTATTTTTTCTGTCTGGTCCACATATCTACCACTGTGCATAACTACAAAAGAAGTAACAGTTATAAGTGTCATCAAGAAGTACCCTTCTACTAGCCATGATTATACTCAATCTAATCATGCAAAAGCAATGGCCTCCCAAGCTATGAAAGAGTCAACTCATTTCCTTTGAAACAGCAACAGCTAACTCACTCTGAATAAATCCCTGTTTGTTTCACCCTTTGGAAAGATAGCATTCCCTAAGAATGGCCCAGCTTGGTGGAACTAGCTTCCTACTAACATTTGGAATCAGCAAACTTTAAGAATGTTTAGCACTAAATTCAAAGAACACCTATTTATGAAAAATGAATGCAAGCATGTGCGATGCTATGGTTAATGGAGGACAGTGGCAGACATGTTCTGCATATTAGTACGTCGTTTTTTTTTAATCAGTATTTTTCACATTGTGACTAAAACTTTCTTAGCTCCACCTAAAAAAAAAAAAAAAATCCCCGAGAGCCACACGCTCTAGGGATCTAAACCTCACCACAACAATAAATAGGATGTGCTGGAGGGATAGATTCCTGTCCCAGAGACTCCCCATGATTTGGAACAGGATTCTAATCTACATTAGGCAGAGCCCCTCACTAACACTCTTCAAGAGAAACCTTGACGAGTGGATAGGAAACAGAAAATTTACCCCAGGGATTACTGCAGTGGCTCTGCTGGACAGAGGCACAGGGAACTAATGGCTCTGCTGGACAGAGGCACAGGGAACTAATCTAAGGGGGCGGCGAAAGCCAACACATTCTGGCTAGGCTTATAGATGCCCTCGGGCAGATAGCCTAGTAACTGCCTATGAACCTATGAACCTATAAATATAACTAAAAACTTCCTAAACTGCATCATTAACCAAAGCTGCTATCTTATGTAACTGTATGTAATTTATTTTTCTGTTAATGAATTCACCTGCATGTACCTCAAAGTGAACCTATGTCATGGATGAAAATGGTCTGATGACGAGTCCACTTACCCAGTAAGCAAATAAATAAGTAAAGTCATTAATAACTGGGCCATGTCTTGTTTAGGTCACATAGGGTACAAGATAGATATTCAGACACAGTTCTCTTGTACTGCAGCACAACACCTCGGCTACTCAACTTGACTGTCTTACGTTCCCATATGCACATGAAAGGAAAAATGTTGTTAAAAAAAAACAGCTACATATACACTGTACCACGGATTGCTTCAAATTTCTGTACCAGCAGTGCTAAGAAAAACAAGGCAGTGTCAGTTTACTAAAATCTTTCTCAGATATATGTTGAAAAACAAGATCATGGATTGTCATTAATATTTTATTTGATTTTTGTCACGAGTATTCTAAGAGATCTAGAATTGTGAAAAACTATAAAACTGAAACTTAACATTATCAACAAAAGTCCCACAATGTGTCTTAAACAAGGTTGGACAACAAAACAATACTTGGACGAAATGTCGCGGGACCAGCATGGGAAGATTCCGGAGAGCAGTGGCTTAAGTAAAACAAATCTGGCAGAGACTTTTTGTCGGCATGTATTCTGGTAACATTTTGCTAACCTGTTTCCTACTATAACAGCAGTCCACATACAACAGAAAATCAGATTATGGTGACGCTTTGTAGTCTTTAGCTATTTCTGTTTTGTGTCCTGTTCTGTCTGGTTCTGATAACCTAAGGCTAAATAGTAACACTGTTACACACAGCAGTGGTCAAATTAAAACTGATTATAGTTATTAATACCATGATGTCACCAAAATTACATGGATTGCAAACACCTGACACACAGAGAAGGGACTGCAAACTTGCAAACTTTTTAGCAAGGCCTTACTCTAAAGCTTGTCAGAGACATCAAAGAGGCTGCAGAAACAAACCATAGTGGTTAAAGGCTTATAGTGCCTGCATATTCTAACTGCTTCTTACTGAAATCGGTACACCTTGTTTGCTGTAGCATAGACTAGATCCAGGCCTGCTGAATCTAGCTTTATTTGTATGCTTGTTGTTTGTTTATTTCCCTGAAACGCTAATTCCACCTAAAACGCGGCCTTTTAGCACTTCTGTGGATCCCTAGTGATATCTGCATTGCTTACTGTACTTATTTCCTTGTTTCACTTGAAAGAAAGTTACTGTTTGTCGTTTTTGCATTTAAGTTACCTGTAACACATTGCATTTAAGTTACCTGGTACTTGCTCACTAAAGCAATTATATAAGTCAGCTCTAAAAAATTAAAAGCACTACACCCTCACAAACTCCCCTTGAGTACCTTGTTCCCCATTGGCCCTTTTTTTCAATTATAAAGGAATTCCCAATACTATTCTAGCATGTCCAAAGGTCAGTTGTCAATCTCCTCTCTGGTCCAGCTGGTGAATCTGGGAATCTTGAGGCAATGTTACAACTGCCTCATGTACATAGACAACCCTCTCCTCCTCCCAACAAATTACAATACATGTGAGAGATGCAACCATATAACCAAACTGGAGGCTAAGCTCTCTCAACTCAGTACTGGCGTAACCAGTCAGGAGGAGAAGGAAACCACACTCACTACAATTCCAGTCTCACATAGACCTACCACGACAACAAACCAAACACATAAACACACAAAAACATACTCGGAGGCTCTAAATAAAACTCTGCCTAAGCAGCAGAGACCTCCAAAGCAGACACCCAAGCAACCGCTACCCCAAAACAAAACACGTGCAACACATAGCTCACAAAGCCAGTGTGCCAAACAGTCACAGCCCTTAAGGCTAAACAACACACCTGATACACTTGTAATAGGTGACTCTATCATCAGGCACACTGGCCCGCTCACCAGGCTGAACAAGGAGAAGGTCACGGTGAGCTGCCTGTCGGGTGCTAGGATCTGCCACATAACACAAGCACTCAGGTCACTCCAAGGCAAGTACAAATATGACTCAGTCATTGTCCATGCTGGTGTGAATGACCTGAGACGTACTTCCTGGACTACATAAAAGAGACATAGAGGAGCTCTCTGAGCATGTAGCTCAGGCCGGTATGACCCTGACCTTGAGTAGCATCTTACCCTCACCAAGAATGATGCCACAATATGAAGACAAGATGATCAATTTCAACAATTGGCTTAAGTGTTGGTGTCATTCAAAGGGGATCCAATGCCTGTCAGCCTGGGATGTCATGCTCGACAAGCCACGATGCTTCGCTAGGGACGGCTTGCACCTGTCACCCCTGGGCTTTCGGGTATTGGCAAAGGCTCTTGCTACTCCCATAGTGCCTTTTTTAGGCAAGGCTCAAAAGACAAACCCACCTCCACAGGTATCACAAGGGATAAGAAACTAAGAGTAATGCTACTCAATGCCAGAAGTCTAAACCTCAAGATGCACGCACTCGAAACTCTCCTTAGCATGGAGAACATCGATATCTGTGCAGTAACAGAAACCTGGTTCAAGGCTCCTGAGAGTACCCCAGCACTACCAGGTTATACCTCATACCATGCTTTTCGGCCCCAAAACTTGGACCAAACCACAAAAGGAGGGGGAGTATCAATATTCGTCAAAGATACCCACACCTCCAGGTTGGTGGCACAGCACAAAGCATCAGAGACTATCCATGTGCAACTAACTGTGGGTAAAACTGCCTTCCAGTTCATAGCCTGCTGCAGACCACCCTCCCAAACACAGGAACCCCACTTGGCCTTCCTGAGAATACTGGAAAATATGAAGGTCTCTCCAAACATCATTATATTGGGCGACTTCAACTACCCAAACATAGACTGGGAGCATTACTCTAGCTCCAACACCCTAGCCCAAAGGTTCCTAGAATTTATAAACTCACATGCTATGGAACAACTTGTTACCACTCCCACAAGAGGGGAAAACATACTGGACCTGATCATCACCAACATGGGGAGACTATGCTCCAGACCAGAAGTGTATCCCTCACTGGTAAGATCAGACCATAAACTAATCTCACTGGATATTCACATCCTGACCCCACCCCCTGCCCAGAAAACCACAGTGAAAAACTTCTCTAAAGCAAATTTCACACGCCTCAAAACCGAGGCAAAATCCTTCAAAGCCCCGGGCCTGTGGAAAATACGACCCAGACCGCAGAATCCTTTATAAACGCATTCTATGAACACCTTCAGGAATGCATGGATCATGCAATCCCAAATAAAACCAAGACCCAATCCTTCAAAGGCAGACGTCCTGT
The DNA here is from genome assembly GCF_019279795.1 of Protopterus annectens. Classification (NCBI taxonomy): domain Eukaryota; kingdom Metazoa; phylum Chordata; order Ceratodontiformes; family Protopteridae; genus Protopterus; species Protopterus annectens. The sequence goes on from NC_056747.1 coordinate 1,049,200,507, forward strand.
CTGGTGGACCCAGCCATAAACAAACTATACAATAGAAGGAGGAAGCTACTACATGATAGAGCAAAATCCCAAAAGGGAAGGCATCTCTGATCAGTATTAGCAAAAACTACGGGCACTCATAAAATCGTCTAAGGCCAGCTTCGAGAGAAAAATTGCACAGGACACTAAGGATAATCACAAGGCTTTCTTTAGTTATGTTAGGAACCTGGGTGGGAATTCCCAGATATGCTCAGAATTAGTCCAAAATAACAAAAAATACACCAAGCCCACAGACATTGTCAACATCCTAGCTGACAGGTTCAGTGCAAACTTCTCCCCCCTCCCCACCAAAAGGGCAAATATCTATCCCAACAGAGTGCTGCCCCCCTGACATCTCAGATGCTCAGGTAAGAGTCACCCTCTCCAAAGCAAAAAACACAGCATCAATGGGACCAGATGGTGTCCCGGGCTGCATCCTACATGAACTCCAAGAAGAGCTAAACCCAAACATAAAACTACTGTTCAATCTTAGCCTTACTACAGGATATGTACCCAAAGAGTGGTGTACAGCAACAGTGGTCCCTCTCCACAAAGGTGGTGCCTCAACGGATCCTGGAAACTATCACCCCATAAGCCTGACTAGCTTGGTCTGAAAAGCTATGGAAAGGATCATCATGGACCTCATAAATAAAGATATTGGGGACCTACAGACACTGGATCCTACCCAGCTTGGCTTTAAGGGCAGATCCTGCCCCTTAAACCTGGTCGATTTCTTTGAAACAGTCACCAAGGTCATTAACGAGGGAAGGTGGTCCACACAGCCTACCTGGACCTCGCAAAAGCCTTCGATACAATACCCCACTGGCATTATAGATAAGCTCACCAGCTTAAATATAAACCCCTATGTCACTAGATGGGTTGCAAACTGGCTCAAGGACAGAACCCACATGGTTAGAATTGCTGGAGCCATGTCAGACTCCAAACCAGTTACAAGTGGCGTCCCACAAGGCTCAGTCCTGGGACCTCTCTTGTTCGGTATATATTTCTCGGTGGTACAGGCCAACACGGAAGGACTATGGCTGACCAAGTTCGCAGATGACTGCAAACTGGGCACCATAATCAACTCTCCAGCCGACACAAGCATTCTCCAAAAGGGCCTCATAGAAACAGACAACTGGTGCCAGAGCCATGGCCTCAAGCTAAATGCCAAAAAGTGTATAGTCATCCCCTTTGGCAAAAACAAAGTGCCCACAAATTACCACATAGGTGGTAATCCATTAAGTACAGAAGAAGTCATTAGGGACCTGGGGACCCAAGTTGATAGCAATCTCTCATTTGACAACCACGTGGCCAAAGTGGTTAGAAAAACATTTTATATAGCCCACCTAATCATGAAGGGATTCACATCTAGATCAGGGGAGGTCATCGTGCCTCTTTACTCTTCCCTCATCAGGCCCATAATTGAGTACAATGCCCCTTTTGGGATGTACCTTACCAGACACCTGCAGCAACTGGAAAGACTCCAAAGTACCTCACCAAGAGGATCAAAGGGCTCAAACAGATGCCATATGCTGCCCGGTTAAAGAAACTCCAGCTCTACTCAGTGGCATACCGCCTGCTCAGAGGCGACCTGTGCCTGACGTATAAAGCCATGTCCAACCTGGAATTAATGGACATGCTGCACCTCAGAAAATCCAAATCCCATCGAGCTACGCGCTCGCGAGACTTGAACCTCAGCACTGAAATAAATAGGACATGCTGGAGGGACAGATTCATAACCCAGAGGCTCCCTTCACTCTGGAATAAAATCCCAGTCCAGGTTAGGCAGAGTCCCACATTGACTCTCTTCAAGAGGAATCTTGATGAGTGGATGGGAGATCGTAGGTTTACCCCGGCTATCACTTCTGTGTCACTGTTAGACAGAGGCACAGTATACTAACCTCAAAAAATGGCATAGCAAAATTAATTTAAAATGGGTGGCGAAAGCCAAACACACTGGCTAGGCTTATAAATGCCCTAGGGCAGATAGCCTAGTATGAATCTATGAACCTATGAACCTTTCATTACTCATAAAGTATTCAAATTATATTATTTGGAAAGCTTGATCAGTAAAGCATTAACTGAACAAAGTCTGTAAAAGTACCGTATGATATGAGAGCTACATGTAAGACTCTCTGAAAGACAGACTGTCATAACCTCAAAGAAAAGAATAGACAGTCAGATGCACTGAGTTGAATTAATAAGCAGTAGAAGCCCATCCAGCTCCTCAAAAATGTGAACAGCTCTCTACACCAGCCATACCCTTGTGCCTAAACAGAGCCTCTTCCCTTCTGAAAGGTCCTGCCCCAGTGATTTTGTATATGTTTAGTTAATAATGAATTTATTTATGCATTCGATTGTTTTAGTAACCACACGTAATGAAATCCATCACAGCAATAAAATATATGACGTGACATTTTGATTTAGCTGAATGCTGAAGAATACAAACCGACAAGAAATAGTTGAAAAAACTTTCCTCAAAATAGACAAGGCAGATTTTGTGAATCCACTTTATGAAACCTTTCAAAGATCAATATATAATCTACAACAAGAACTGAACTTGAACTGGGGGAAGGAAGGATTCTCAACAAAGTTTTCATTTGCTGAAAAAAATGTTAGTGAAGAAAATTTGATGACTTTCTTTTCACAGAATCTGATTAAGTTGTAGTGGGCTCACAAACAACATGATGCTTGTGGAAAAATGCATTACCAGGCTAACCTGTGCAGAGTTTACAGAAAGACTACATACAGTGCAGCAAAGTATACAAAGCAACACAACCTGGCACAACGTACAAAGGTAAGCAAACATAAGCATTATGTTCACTGACTGAGATAACTAGGGACTGACTAACACTTGTATATACTTACTGCATTACTAATGTTTATGCACTTTTATTAACGTTTCTGCACTTTTGGACTAGGTCTCTGTTTTTTAATATTTTATAAATAAAATGAATGAACCTCATATACAGCAAACATTATAGAGTATGCACGTGATGCTACACTGTTATTGTCAGCCCTAACCATCACTCACTTTCAAGAAAATTGACAAATGTTACTTTGCTACACATACCAGCTACCAGTAAAATCGCAAAACTTCCAGGAGTGCTAATACATAAAAATTAGAAATTTGGCCAAGAAATTCAGCATGTACTAGAAGAAAAAAAAACTGGCCATGCCTTACAAAGTGAAGTTCATGCATTACAAAAATGCATTTTCTTAATGTCCAGTGTACTGCATCAATATTTATGAGGTTCCATTCCTTCTCAGCTTGTTAAAGTGAAGCAAATATAATCCCAAAATTTGCAGCCAAGCTCCTCAACAAAGCCCATCACTGTCTAGCACTAATATACCTGAACTGTAGAGTTGTCTCACGTCCTGGCATAGTTTCAGTTCACATGACCCATACCGGTCACCATGAATCCTAAAAAGTGCCCTGCCACTAATCAAATGCTAGTGATATATATCAAAAGGCAGCTAAGAACTCAAAATCAACACAGGTGGTACTTGTACGCAAACTGAACAGCTCCAGTGGGGAGTATATGTATGTATATGTGTGCATGTTATATGTGTACCAAAAACCTGTTCACCTGGTCATCCATATCTGGACTATCACTTCAGAAAAGTGTATCAAAAGAAGCCATACTTTGCCCTTTACTTTTCTCAGTTTTGATCAACAAACCTCCTTAGGATCTTCCACATGTACCCATTATTTTGTATGCAGATAATGCTGTCATATTTGGATATAGCTCCTCTTATTCTGACATTCAAACCCAACTTCAAAATGATCTAAACTCCAGTACCCTGTGATTTTACACTGAAATTTAAAAAAACAACTTACTACGGTTATCACAAAACCGCCAACACGTCAGCATTTCGTCCATGACCACAAATGCAGTTTTGGCATGAATTTATGAAGCTTCAGTACTCTTGCTGCTTCACACATCAGTGCTGATACTACACTCACATACTGTTGGTGCCTGCCAATCATACACCTTGACAGTTTGCGTACATGGCAGCCTCCCCTATTTACCCTGCTCTTGTTATGGCTTTGAACTCCTTTATTAATTGGCTTAATAATTAAAACCCACTACTCAACCCCAATAAAACAAACAATGCTTTTTGCATCTCAAGATAAACTTTCCAAATTTCCAAGGTCTCTTGACTCCACCAACATTAACAGCACTCCATCTGAAGCACCTGCATCCTCCAAATATCTTGGCATTGTGCTAGATCAAACCCCTAACTTGCAAATCCAGATTTCTGTTGTAAAAATAAGTGAACACTCAAATGAGAGAATGTTCTTTCTGACTGAGGTTTCATTGGCAGCCTTTTGTATGGGATTACTTTGCAGAAGGGTAAAGGAATTTGCCTTTACCCTGCTGTTGTGTGACCTTGGAGTTAGTATATATAAGTGGGGGGGGGGCTTACCCCTTGCAAATAAATAAATAAATAATTTTAGTGTTTCTTATTTTCAATCACTTTATATTTGGTGTAAACTGTAATTGCTTTTTGAACGTTCACTCTTGTGGAACGTTCGATATTTCATAAGCACACACATGTATATATGTGTGTGTGTGTGTGTGTGTGTGTGTGTGTGTGTGTGTGTGTCTGTGCATGTATGTGTAAACATTTGCTTAGGAACATAAGAATAAAACTAGGCAAGTGATTATGAGGCTCCTTACAGTCCCTCTGATCTCTTGCCTAGTATATTCCTAAGTTCCTAAACTACTCTATCTATCTATCTATCTATCTATCTATCTATCTATCTATCTATCTATCTATCTATCTATCTATCTATCTATCTATCTATGAGTTTACAACCTATCAAACTTAAACATTCTTTATGTTGACTAACATTCCATCAGTGACTTTACGATGAGGAATGTTTAGTCAAAAGTAACAAAAAATGCAGAGACACAAGAGTTTGTGCAGGAGGCAGGCACACCCCCTGTCACCCCCACATGAGGGGGCAGCACAAACACACAGACTGCAGGTTACATATACCAATTTTGAGACTGCAAGCAAGTAGGAAAAAGGAAATACTTCCTTAATTCTGCTGTTCACTGACCTTGCCCGGAATAAGTAGCACTATATTGACCAAATGGGAATTGCCAAAATGAGTCTGCCATTCTAATCTCAACAAAAGGAGCAGTTTGATGAACCATGTACACCCATGTATGTACACACACACACACACACACACACACACACACACACACACACACACACACACACACACACACACACATACACATAGGTATCCTAAACTTATGGAGTTCTATTATGAAACATGTTCAATGTCTGCACATTGGAGTTTTTTCCTAGTGTCACTTTTCTGGTAAAAACATGCACATGAATGAATGAATTAATTAATGCTGCAAGGGTTAATCAGCAGCTATTTTACAATTGAATTACAGGTTCCTTTACTGCTGTAGCTTCCCACTTTTGTTTGATTTTTGCCTGCAACTTTAAAAATGAAATGTGGAGCACTCCAGCTGCTTTGTTGTTTTTTTTTTTTTTTTTGTTTCAAGACTTTTTCTTACATTGATACAAGTTTTCAACCACCAAGTAATTGTAGACGGGGAACCATGATGCTGAGACTCTATTGTAGAAAAGTGGTTCTGCAGAATCTGCTCTATATCAGATGCAAATTGGATCATTTTGAATTTGATAAAAGTCATGTATACTTGCTGGGCTAAGGTTAAAGTGAAGAAACTTTCAACAGCTCCACTATGCAAAGCAACCCTTGTAATAGTGGTAAGGTACACCATTCCATACAGACAGGTAATGTTTTGACTCTTGGCCTTTTCATTATATGTATTTTGATAAAATACCTTCAGCCAGCAGGTAGGCAATGCTAGGTAAAGCGATGATTTAACAGTGTGAACACTCACCAAGAAGAAGACTGCACACTAGTGAAACTATTTTTGCAAATGCTAATAGCCAGCCATGTGGAGACAGACATCTTCATATGCTGAAAAGTATCAAGGCTAAGTGGTCTAAATATCAAGGATTTCTTAACTTCCCAGGATTCCACATAGCCTGCCACCCCCAGCTCTGATTTATTTAAGAGTCAAACAAGCTCTTACCTGGAGATGAGTGCTCTGACATCCGAAAGAGAGTGGCTGGTGTTGGACGTCGTCTTCTAATCTAAAAAAAAAATACATGTATGTGAAACAATGAATCAATAAGCAGAAATAAAGACTGTGACATACTTCATTACTATAACTACTTTTTCTCACTATTTCTGTTTACCATGAATTTTTAGTTTATTGCCATTCCTGAGTCTTTGGCATTGCTATAATTCATGTCTTTGCTTAACATAATAAGGATGGAGAAAAACAGAAAAGGTACTATATGCAAATTACTGCTAATGAATGTATGACATTTGGTATTCAGTGAATTCATCAATCTGAGTCCACCTGATAGAAAATGGTGCTTCAGAAAAAAATCATTAAAAGCTGCATTTTCCATGCAGGGCTGAGCCCTACTCACCCAATGCAGATGTTAAAAGCTGTATTTTCCATGCAGGGCTGAGCCCTACTCACCCAATGCAGATGTTAAAAGCTGTATTTTCCATGCAGGGCTGAGCCCTACTCACCCAATGCAGATGTTAAAAGCTGTATTTTCCATGCAGGGCTGAGCCCTACTCACCCAATGCAGATGTTAAAAGCTGTATTTTCCATGTAGGGCTGAGCCCTACTCACCCAATGCAGATGTTAAAAGCTGTATTTTCCATGCAGGGCTGAGCCCTACTCACCCAATGCAGATGTTAAAAGCTGTATTTTCCATGCAGGGCTGAGCCCCACTCACCCAATGCAGACGACAAAATACCTCTGATAAATGTAATAACTATTTACAAAACCAGTGGAGTTTGGAATAACAGGTTAAATTTCTTGCTGTAATTTCTGAAAGCAAAACTGGTTTCAGCTTTCATACATTAGCAAATTTTTCATTGTAATGTACACACACACAAACACATGCACACACGCACATGCACACGTGCACACATACACAGGCATAAAGGTGCATAAATGTATAAACACGCAAAAAAGTCAGTGGGCATTCAGATGCCCCATAGCTAAAACACTTTTATGTTCCTAAGGGGTCATTTGCATATTTACTGTTTTTGTTACCTTTTGACTTGTTTTGATTCTTTTTTTGTGAACTTTTCCAGTCTTTTTGTACAGTGAAGACTCTGGTTTGCCAGGCTCTTTTTGTCTGTGATCTTTTTCTGTGTAACCTTTTTTACTTTTTGTTTTGATTCATTTTTGTGACATCTTGCAGTCACTTTAATATTATGGACATAATGAAAATTTTTTAAAGGCTGAGTGTTTTTAGAAAATGGCCAGACTATCCCCTTAGGCTTACCGATAAGCCCATAAAAAGGATGAAATGTTACATCTACAACTAGAGTTGTTTGGTTTTATTGGTCTGAATGCTCTTAATAAAGACGAAGTAAAGTACAAAGTCAGTGGGTATTCAGAAGCCATGTAGATGAAACACCTGTCCTTAAACAACGTTTTGCATATTTCCATCTGTGTACTTCAAAAGAACTCTGAGATATTACACAGTGAAGACTCTGGTTTATCATGGTCTTTTTTATGTTCTGCCTGGGTATTTTTTTCTGTGTAATCTTTCTACTTGTTTACAGTGCTAGAATGTGGGAGAAAATGCTTGGTGCTGACTGCTTAATTATAGGGAAAACCTTCTGTAACCATTATTTTGAGTCTCAGCGGAGTCTAAGTCATTGGCTCATTAAAGATCCGGTTTAAATACTCCAAACTCCAAGTCATATGTCCAGTACTAAGAGAACATTCACCATGATTGGCACTTCTTTTCTAGACCATTATTCCCATATCCCTCAGCTGCAAGTATTTAGGCATAAAACAATACATTTATTTTCATATTTAACCTTTGGTGCAGAAGGCTGTGGGTCATATTCCCACACTAGCTAGACAGATTGCTGACACTGCAGTGCAACATGGGGGGGAGTGTTCCACTCTTCAGTGACAGGTCTTTCAGCTGAGACGTTGAATCAAGGCCCCATCTGCCTGAGTTGTTGGTACCTCAGGTGGATTTAAAAGATCCCATGGTGCCTACTGAAAAGAGCATGAGAAGTTCATAATGCCCTGGCTAAATTTCTCCTAGTAGCATAAATACCACCTCGGGTTTCCCCTGAAAATAGATTACTAGCCTAATGGACTAACCTGGTCAACAAAGGAAAAATACAAAAATAAAATACCACAATCATGATGCAGACAGTATTTTCAGATGCAGCTCCTTGCACCCAGCACAATTTCCCTTAAGAGAACAGAGGGAGCACACTCCAGACCTGGGGCTGGACTCTCTTTCTGTCTCCAGGCCACAACAAAACTCCACACTGACCACTTTGGAGTTTTATGTCCCTGTGCCCAGTAGCTGATACACACACACTTGAATATTTGATTTTCACACACACACACACACACACACACACACACACACACACACACACACACACACACACACACACACACACCTGGGAAACGCTGGCACAGATTTGCCAGCTGTGTTCCCTCTGCCCAGACTATAAGGTAATTATGCTGCCGCCAGTCAGCTACTCTAAGGCTCTTAGAAGGGTACCCAATTATACTGAGTAAAATTAATACTAATACAAAGGGCAGAGTTTGACCAATGCAGCAAGGCTTTCAGGAGCACCCACAGTGTCACTAAAATAAGTACAGGTACTCTTAAGATGTTAAAATTATTTTCTGAAAGACCAGCCACAATGAAAGGCATAGAAATATTTAATAATAAATAATAAAATAGAAGACATGAGAATAATGAATATCTAGTTACTATAAACACCAAAATTTCAATCAGAGGAGATATAAAAATAACACAGTTAGATAGAGTCAAACAGATGAAAAAAAGCAATCTATAACTAATCTCGCTATATTTTCCTGACTGACTAAAGAATTACTGTTCTCTGGTTAAGTTACTTTAGCAAGGCAAGATGATGAGTGTTGAGTTGTTTACTGCAGCAAAGCAAGATGAGGTGTACTGAGTGTCTTACCACAGCAAAAGCCAGATGATGTCTGTGAATGTATGTATGACAGACATTTTTCCTGTCAGAAATCTTTCCTGTCAGGTTCTGTGCTGCGAGGGTTCCAAAGAAACCAGATGCTGTGAGAGTTTCAAAGAAACCAGATGCTGGTTACAGAATGACATCACCTCTGGTCACCTCTCCCTAGTATAATATACACACAGAGCTTTGCTAAGATCTAAGCAGCATCTGAAAGCTATAACACAATTTCAAAAACTTTCCATCCTTCCAGGGTCTCTGTTAAAACATACAAATTTGCTCAGTTACAACAATACAACCTAACATACATGCATATATTCTTTCTGTCCTGTTGATGCATTTTTAACACAAGCATCTGAACAAATCAGTGCGATAGTCAAATGACATAAAATTCTTTACAAGACTCCAGCTAGCTGTGTTGGCTTATGAACACATGTACTGCCCTACTCTCCCTGGCACAAATGGTACTACCTCATATCATCACAGAAGGCATCTACATGAAGCAAGCTCAGAGTGATGAATAATGAAGATGTTAAGAGAAGGGTTAAGATAAAGAAGAATAAGCTAAAAAGAGTAACTAATATCAGGGGAGAGACAGTGGAATATTTTGTTTACACACCTGACAAGATTTTTGAAAAATGAGTGGCACCATTACTTTATTCAGTCAAGAATCTTGCCATATACAATAAATCACAGTAAAGTACAGTTTTGTACCTACCATAAATGTAGATGTCCGAACTGGATAGCATCTGCAGTCATAACAGCTGGGTTGTCCTGTCGTCAGGCAGCCCTTCAGTCGGCTGATTCCAGTCCATCCCGGCGCTCTCGCTGATCGACTTCACACGGTCATCTCTGTTGGTCTTGGTATAAAGCATCAGCCGACGCCATTTTCCTCAGTGTTTCTTGCCCCAGATGCCAGAAGCCCGCTTGGAAGGCTAAAAATGTTTTGGATAGAATGCCAATGTTTCCAAAAAAGGTATAGGTAAACACAAAAATAAGCATGTATGTACATATATACAAACAAATACACCATAAAGACTCCCACCAGCTAGCTATTAGGGGAGGTAAACACCCTAGGAGTACCACAGAGGGGAAGGATGACTGCAGATGCCATCCAGTTCGGACATCTACATTTATGGTAGGTACAAAACTGTACTATGTCCTTCATGGATGCATCTGCAGTCATAACAGCTGGGTAGAAATACTAGCCAACTAGGGAGGAGGATAAAGGAAGATTATGGTGTGTTTAGGATCCCTTTGCACAGCAGTGGCAAACCCTGCTCGGGATCTGGAATATAGAGGCAAATTATAATGCTTGGCAAATGTATGCACGGAGGTCCAAGTAGCCGCCTCAAATGTGTTTGCTGCCACAAGGCTGTGGTAGTGGCTGTTGCCCTTGTAGAATGAGGTCTTATGTTCTGTGGAATTGGTTTTCCATGGAAGGCTATCCATTTGGAGATTGTCTGTTTGGAAATAGCTCTTCCTTCCCTTCCTGTTGGTTCTGTCCAAGTAGTAGCGTAGCTGTTCTATGTAATCCAAGGTATGCAATATTCTTTCTGTTTTGTGGGTTGGGAAAGAAGGTAGTGGATTGCCTGGTTTAAGGACACCCTGGATACCACCTTAGGCATAAAGGATGGATTAGTCCTCATGGACACTCTATCTTGGTGGAAGACTAGGAAGGGTTGCACTGCCATTAAGGCCTGTAGTTCTGAAACCCTCCTTGCTGAAGTAATTGCCAGTAGGAAAGCAGTTTTCCAAGACAGGTGTTGTAGGTCTGCTGTTGCTGCTGGTTCAAAGGGTGATAGTGTCAACTTTTAGTTTAAGTCCCAAGCTGGCAATGGTGGTTTCCTTGGAGGTTTTACATTCTTGATTCCTCTGAGGAACTGTCTGAGCAAAGGGTGTGAAAAAACAGGTGGATCAAAGCTGTATTCTGCTGAAATAGCTGATGCATGTATCTTGATGGAGGAGTAGGACAGGCCTGTACTCCAGAATGTTAGGCATATCTATGTTTGACACATCTTTTCCTCTTTCAGAACTCCAAGTGACAAACCTTTTCCATTTTCCAGCGTAGTTCCTTCTTGTTGAAGGTCTTTTAACTCTTTGGGAAAGTTCTTGATTAGCTGCTGCTATGTGATGTTCCATGCAGTCAGTTGTAACATTTTCAGGTTTGGATGTATGGTGCTGTAGTTGTTCTGAGTTAGCATCAAAGGCATCAATTGTTCGAGACATGCTCCTCAGCAGTGGGTACCAGTGTTGTCTTGGCCAGTTTGGAGCTATCAGGATTATCCTTGGCTGTTCTTCCTTGATTTTTAGTAATACTTTGTGTATCAAGGGAAAAGGTGGGAATGCATATGCTGTTAGGCCTTTCCAGCTGAAGGAGAGAGAATCCACTTTCCATGCTAATGGGTGGAATGTCCAGAATTTTTGGAGCTGGTGATTGTGATCTATCTGAGTCATTCCCCATTTCTTTGTGATGGTCTTGAAGATGTCCTGTGGTTCTGCTTAATATGTCTGCTAGAGTATTTTCTTTTCCTGGTACAAATATTGCCTGTAGCTGGATGTTGTAGCTGAGTGCCAGGGTCCACAGTTCCAAAGTCAGTCTGCATAGGGGGTATGAATGAGTGCCTCCCTGTTTGTTGATGTACCACATGACTGTGGTGTTGTCTGTCCTTATCATCAACTGGCCCTCTTTGAGAAATGGTCTGAACTTTTGGATTGCCAGTTTTACTGCCAGCATTTCTTTTAGGTTGATGTGCAGGTGAAGTTGATCCTGAGTCCACAATCCTTGTCCATCATGTGGGCCCCATCCTAGGTCTGAAGCGCCTGTTGTGATGTTCTGGAAGGCCTGGGTTTGACTGGCATGCCTGAGCCCACCATAGGAACTCCTGTTTCATGCATGGAATTAGTGGGATTTCTGTTTCTAGTCTGTGCCTGTGCTGGGACCATAAATTTCATATGAAGTCTGGCAAATGGGATCAAAATTATGCATGATGCCATGAAACCCAAGGCCTGCAGTACCTTTCTTGCTGTTAACTTGTTCAGTTTTGTTAGTGCCAAGAAGTAAAGAGGGAGTTCTTTTTGTTTTTCTGTAGTTAGGAATGCCATTTGTCTTACTGTGTCCAATTCCAAGAAAGTCCTTGTTTGGGATGGTATCAGCCTTGACTTTTGTAAATTGACTGTGTATCCCAGTGCTTGTAGCAAGTAAATGACCCGTTGTAAATCTGTTGTCAACTTGCTTTTGTCCCTTGTCCCAGTATGGGTAAATTTGAATTCCTATGATCTGGCGTCTGTACTGATGCCAGGCATTTTGTGAATACTCTGGCTCTGGGAGTAGATAAGCCAAAAGGCAATGCTGAGAATTGATAGTGCTCTGATCCTGCAAGAAAACTGAGGTATCTTCTGCAGATTCTCCTTGAGATCTAGAGTTACCAGCCAACACGAAGTTGCTGTAGGGTCAGCATTTTGAATTTTGGTACAATGATGTATGTATTTAAGGTGGACAGGTCGAGAATTGGTCTCCAACCTTGCTCTGCTGTTGGTACTTTTTCCACAGCTCTCATGTTTGCTAACTCCATTATCTGTCGTAGAGCTTCTGTTTTTGATTTGGAGGTAGATTTGGCATTCCTCTTCTGACTGGTAAAGTGTGGAAGTGGAATCGGTAACCTTGATCTATGGATTGTAAAATCCACTTGTCTTTGTTATGTGGTGCCAGTTCTTTGAAAATAAGGTTAACTTTCTCCCCTAGAGGAGCTGCTATTTGTTGATTAAGTCACTGTGGCTGTGCTGTTGTAGTGGCAGTGGTTGTGTCTGAGCCTCTGTTGTTACCTTGCCACTGTGGCACCACCTCTAGATTGGTTTCTGCCTCTGGAACGTCTATTCCTGCCCTTTGAAATCTTGTGAAAGGACCAATTTTGGCAGGCCAGTTCCTGCTAAACCTTGGGGTTGAACCTGCAGGAAATCTTTAACCGTTTGAACTAATTTTGCTTTTCTTCCATTTTCTTTATAACCTGCTGTGCAGGTGTACCAAACAAACTTGTCTTATCCATAGGAGCATCTAGCAACTTAGCTTTAACATGATCCGGGTGGAGGTTGCTCCTTTAGCCATGCATGTCTTCTTATCACTGTGCCAGTCATGGCTGATCTAAATGAAGCCTCCAGTGCATCATAGCCACATTTTAAGGAATGGTTCCTCCCCTGTTGTATGTTATTTACCATTTCTAATACATACTTCTTGTCAAGAGATTCATCAGTGCTTAATTTTTCAGTTAGCTGGTCCAGCATAAACTCTTGGTATTGTATCATTTACCCCATCTGTCTAATGACCTTGCTTCCCTTTCAGAAGGAATAGGGTTTTTAGCTATAGTGTGACTACTGCCTGGGACCCTGGGATATTTGGGATCTGCAAGAGGGGCCTTGTAAAGGTGGTGATGAGTATCTGGCACCCTGTAAAATCTGTCTGGTTTGGCAGGGGCTGGGGGTAATGATGAGCAGAGCAGACATCATTGAAAGCATCATCTACCACAGAGAGAACAGGAGGTATAGCTAAGGACCTGTGCTGTGGAAGGCGAGAAAGGTCCCAAGTCTTTTCTGGAATCTGAAAATCGTTTCCCCAAGGAGAATTCTTCTGAATAGATTCTTCAGCATCAGAATCTTCAAAATTGGAGAAAGGGGCTCTGGCTGGTCAGTTTTTATGTCTGATCTTCAGCAATCATCAGAGGACACTGGCTCAGAGGCCCTGTCTGGGTGAGATTGAGATCCTCTAATTAATGAAATTAAATCTTCTACAAAAAGAGCATTTGAACTAAAAGAGGAGCCTGGTGGAGGGAGGTTTGTACTGTACTTAGAAGTCTTAATCTTAGCTGCTTAGCCCTGGCGGTAAGGCCTTAATGGACATGGCTGCTGGAGAGAGCAGCAGCACCTGCGGGAGACATCCAAGGGAATGGTGTCTGATAAACTTCTGAGGTTGGTTCAAGAGTTGTAGCAGGGGCCTCAGCTGTAGAGATAGATTCAGCTGTACTTTGATCAGTTTCTTCGTTTCGGGCCAGACACCGCGTTGGTTTGCCGGTTTCCGTTTCGCCCAAACCACGGACCGCGAGTCGGTCTTTATTCTTCTTATTTTGCGTTTTTGTGAGTTCGGAGGATCCAACTCTGACCCACGCCTGGCGTTAATTTGGTTGAAGGAAGCACAGGCGAACAGGCTGCAGTAAGAGTGGAATCTTTTATGGGGTATTTGTTTTTTTCTGACATCGGCTGGAGCAGAAAAAGAGTCCTAGCGGGGTGTTTAGCTTTTTAGCTCAAAGTAAAGTTCAGTAGAAATAATCTCTGGATCCGACCGACTGGCGCACTTTGAACAGCAGATGACGTCGGGTGAAGTGCACACATCAGAAGCCCGACCCGGACTTTGGGAATCCCGTGAAGAAGGCTGCCTGACACAAGGACAACCCACTATGACTGCAGATGCATCCATGAAGGACATCTAATGTAAGTTTTAGTATGACAGTGGTGACACAAATGATGACTTAAGCTCTGGTTGTGATATTTTGCCAATATGTAATTATTCTACTAAGTAGCTCTCTGCTTTCCCAATGTACACCAACAAAAAGACATCAAAGATGCCTATAAATAAATCTTTACGTCTGTGTTAGTGTGTTTTTCTTCTGTCTCAGGACATAGCAGTCATAACACTGCTATTTCCAAATATCATCCAAAAATGATGTACAAATGCATCCATTACTAAGGAATGATAAATTATGGGCATTAGACTTAAAAGTACAGCTTACACGCATGCACCTGCACACACACACACACACACACACACACACACACACACACACACACACACACACACACACACACACACACAATTTATGTATTTATTTATTTACTGTTTGATTATTGGGTTGTTCACCTGGTTGTGGTCCATCTCTACAATGTGGAGGCCTAGTGCATAAAATGAAAAAAGCTCTACAATCAAGATATAAAACATACAACATATAAATATTGCATATTGGTACATAAACATATCACCAAAAAATACATGATTAATATACAACTGAAATGCCATATCATTTTTTTCTTCATTGCTCCTTCAGTGTTATAAGACAGTACATAAAATATAATAAGCTCATTGATATTTTAAAATATATTATTTTATATATAGTAAATATATATATATATATATATATATATATATATATATATATATACATACATACACACATATATAGGCCTACAACTAATAAATTGATATGCACTTTGGTTGAATGAAATGGGAGCAGGGATTTATTGCTGAACTCCCTTTTTTGAGGTTTACTTAGGTTCATAGGTTCATAGTTTCATAGGTAGGTACTAGGCTATCGGCCCCCCATACAAGCCTAGCCAAAAAATGTACCCTGGTTTTCACCACCCAAGAAAATTATTTTCCTGTGCCCCTGTCGAGCAGAGCCACAGAAGTGATTCCCGGGGTGAATTTCCCATTTCCCATCCAATCATCAAGATTTTTTTTGAAGAGTGCTAATGTGGAGCTCTGTTTGACATAGATAGGTAGTCTGTTCCAGAGTATGGGATGTCTCTGGGACAGGAATCTATCCCTCCAGCATGTTCTGTTTATTGTGGTGACAAGGTTTAGGTCCCTAGAGCATGTAGCTCGGAGGGATTGGGATTTCTTTAAGTGGAGCATGTCCAACTGCACTGGGTTTGACATAGCTTTGTATGTTAGGCAGAGATCGCCCCCGAGTAGGCGATATGAGATGGAGTAAAGCCGTAGTTTTTTGACACGGTCTGCATAGGGCATCTTTTTGAGGCCAAAAATCCTCTTTGTGAGGTATTTCTGTGGTCTTTCCAGTTGTTGTAGATGTCTTGTGAGGTACATACCAAAAGGGGCGTTGTACTCTATAATGGGTCTAATGAGTGATGAGTAGAGGGGAACAATGACCTCTTTTTTTCTGGATGAGAATCCTTTTGTGATGAGATGAGCCACGTAGAAGTATTTCCTGACCACTGTGGCGATGTGATTATCAAAGGAGAGACAACTGTCCACCTGTGTCCCAAGGTCTCTTATCACATTTTCGGCATTAAGTAGACTACCAGCTATGTGGTAGTTCATGGGTACAGAGTTTTACCAAAGGGGATGACAATACACTTTTTGGCATTGAGCTTCAGGCCATGGCTTTGACACCAGGTATCTGTCTCAGTGAGGCCCTTTTGTAGTTTGTCCACATCGTTAGGAGTTTCGATTATGGCTCCTAGTTTGCAGTCATCTGCAAACTTTGTTAGCCAAAGACCTTCCGTGTTGGTCTGCACCTCAGAGAAGTAGATACCAAACAGGAGAGGACCCAGGACTGAACCCTGTGGTACTCCACTTGTCACTGGTCTGATGTCGGATTTGGAATCCGCTACTTTCACAGTGCGGGTTCTGTCCGTGAGCCAGTTGGCAACCCATCTTGTGACATAGGGATTTATACCTAGTTTAGTGAGCTTATCTATAATTCCAGAGTGGGGGATGGTGTCGAAAGCCTTGGCGAGATCTAGATAAGCTGTGTGAACCATTTAATTGATGGGGTTGTATGTGGCACAGCTATTAGAGGGTTAAGTTGTTTTGGGAAGAGTGGTGACTTGCTTTGATTTGATTTACAGTGGCTTGAGTGGTGATTTTATTGCTGGTAATATGTGAGATCACAGAAAAGTGTAGGTAAGGATAATTTGCTCTTTCCTGCACTGTTGTGCAAACTTAGGGGTATGGGGGAGGGGGTTTGCCCCCAGAAAAAAAAACATTTTTTCTTTTTTGATGGATCAGGAGTCTATCATTTATTTTTCTTTGACATTTTGTCTTCCAATCTTTTTTGTCTTTTGTTATTCTGACACAAACTAGAGTGTGCATGTGCACATACATGTATCTCTCTCTCTCTCTCTCTCTCTATATATATATATATATATATAGTATATATGAATAAAGTATTTTATTCAGAATGTCAAGCTGCACAAGGTCGAATTACTTCTTTGATAGACTAAATCTATGCTTAGCACACTGTTATACGCAAGTTTTTTGCACTTGTGCATTTCTTTTTGTTTAGTAGTGCAACTGAAGCCTATGTTTTTAGGAATGTAAGTGAGCATTTTCTATAGAAACTATATAGATTACCATAGTTTTTTAATAGTGTAAGTGAATCATTCCTTTATATTTACTTACGCTAATTTGGGTGTCCACAGCTGTTGGTGGTCTGTGTGAGAAAACATGTATTGAGTTACTAGACTGTCTTTTTTACCACTACTGTGTAATCTCAAAATTGGTATATTAATGTATCAAGGAAGGAGTGAACTTTTTTATGTGTTTTCAAAATAAGGCATGGCTCGATGTGCTATTGTTAGATATTATGAAACTTCTAATTAGTATAGACTCATTATATATGTTTAACCACATCACGAGAAAAAGACTACCCATTCAGTGATGAATGAAGTACGATAGAAATAAAATTAAGTTACCCGGATGTGGCAAACATCAAATAATGACTAAAGATGATGAAAGAACACAAAGACATCTCATTTGACATGCAGGCATTTTAATTTTACAAAAAAAATGGAGTGGCAGACTGCAGAAAATATCTTAATATGAAGTTGTTAAGCATATAAACATATCTAGCACAGCTGAATCCCTTTGTGGTGAGCTGAAACCAATGACTGCTTAAGTAACATGCTCAGATTTACATAGTTTAGCATCTGAAACAAAACAAATCAGGCAGAGGAGTACAGGTTGAAACCTACTTGACTTAACATTTATATCTTAAAATGTCCATACATTTAATACAGGAATTTATTGTGGGATACAAAAACAGAAAACTGAGCATGAAGAAAGTTAAAAGTACAAACTGAGCTGTAACTCATAAATGTGCTAACTAGGAAGGTGCTAGAGGTGGAACTAAAGGTCAGATGGTGAAAATGTGAAGGAAAGTTAACAGACCATAGAAGTGCATGTGCCTAAATGCTTACAGCATGAATAAAATTACAGACCTCCTTAAGCTTAATAACTGACTTGGATTTTATTGCTTTTACAGTGAAGTAAACAGCAATGTGAGTCAGATGTATCCGTGCCAACAGTCAAGGTACAGATTGTTCTGAAAATCGGAACACATAAAACAAAAGAGCAACTACTTATAAATGATGTAAATATTAGGTACAATAAGGTTGAACAGCTGTGCAGGAAACAAATGAATGGAACTGCACCTGAAGAAGCCAGGATGTGGAGAATTATAAAAAAAAGAATAAGGCAATTTGATACTGAAAAGGCCAATAAACTGTAGTAAAAGATTAGTTATTGCTGGTGGAAAAAATGCTTATCAGATGTGAAGTCATTGCTCTATTACATTAACAACATGGATCAAAAAATCCTAGATGGTCTCACAGGTTCTGCTAATGGGAGTGCTGAATCTAATGCTGGAAAGTACGCTCAAAGAAGGCATGACGAGGCACACCCTATGAAAACTTCAACACAGCAAGATTATGAATGCCACAGGTCAGCCAAAGTCAATAATATAAAATGTACTGTGCCCCTTTAAGGTCTGAGTTACACATAAGGCTAACCTGCATGTTGGATGTCACTCGCATCTTCCTTTACAGGTAGTTGTTGCTATGTTAGTAAATGGAGTAGTCCCATCCAAACATCAGTGTCTGCATTCTTGTGTTTTCTTATAAAGTCTGAAGTCTTTCGGCAAACTGAAGAATCCAAACATTACATGGGCTCAGACTGGAACTGAGTAGCACTTGTTGATACAAATGTACTGGCCAGACTATCAAAACTAAATAAGTACTTCTCTGAAAAGGTTGTAAGGCAAATCCTTCACAGGATCATAAAAAGAAAAGAAAAAGTGAAATTGCAACTAGCATTTATTTATACCTACACCACCAGGTAAGAACCTGAAATATTAAAGCAATCAAAACCACTTGAAAAATGAGAGAGAAAAAAGTGAAAATAACCTAAAAAATCTGTAACACCTTTAACAAAGCAATGCATTTTTCAAAAAAACCTATTATTCACTAAAAAAAAAAAAACAGTAATGACCATAAAAACTATAAGATGAACAAGCCATTCACCTTTCCAGGACAGTGGTTAAAAAACAAGCAACAGTCATCCTCTGCTAAACAGATTTATTAATTCATTGTCACATCTTTCCATTATTACCAAACAGCACCATCGGTCCTAAAAGGCAAGTTGTCAAAAAACTGGAAACAATGGCTGATATAATTTGATCTGTTTAATATTGCAACTGACTTACAAAAAAGAAAAAAAGGTAAGCAGATGCAAGTCTCAACTTTTCTTGACAGTGTTGGGATGACATCATCATCAAGGAGCAACCTCCTGATATGGTTATGAATAAGGACCAATTTAAACAATATTCATCATCATCATTATAATCGTTATCATCAATCCTCTTTTTCCCATTTTCTAGATGGTGATAGGCTGTTGGGTCACAGCCACTTTCTTACCTTCTTTGAAAGTCACATCTGGCTCTCACAGATCTCTCATGTAGTCCATCCATCTTTTGGCTGGGCATCCTCATTTCGGCTTGTCTTCTTCTGGCCTTCCCAAATCATCTTTACCAAACTGTCGACTGCTTTCGCATACATGTGACTGAATGACCATAGTTTGTTCACCTTGACTTTCTCTGTACTTGGGGCTACTCTGGCTTCTGCTCTGATGTTTTCATTTCTTCATCTTTCCCATAGTGTATCTCCTACTACCCATATCAGACAATTCGTCTCCATCACCTCAAGCTTCCTCAGTCGCACTCCATTCGCTACCCAGGTTTCTGTTATACAGAAGCACTGGTCACACCACTGTTTAGTGCACCTTACTTTTCTACTTCTTTAGCATTCTTCTGTGACACACTACCTCTGAAATGTTGCACAAGTTGGCCACAGCTGGTTTAGCTTCTCTGATGCCTTGGTCTTTGCCACTGCGACTGCTGTCTTAGCCTATTTGCTAGCAAATAAGTACTCCTTCATAGCCTGGTCTGTCTTTTCTATCTCCCACTTCTTCCAACATTCCTTTCTTTTGATAACTTCCTGGACTTCTCCATTCTACCACCAGTTTTGACTAATTCACAATTGCTTCATCAAGGGTTAGGCCACATTAACATGTAATGCAAGGGCAATGGTCTCAAATTTAATGCAAACAAATGTAGCACATTTCATTTTGGTAAGCAAAATATTTTCACATATTATACAGATGGCATACACCTCCAATCAGACACTGCTGTAAGAGACCTAGGCACTCTAGTTGATAATTCTTTATCATTTGTCCATCATGTCTCCCCAATAGTTCTGAAAGTCTTCTACCTGTCTCAATTAATTTCCAAAGACACATCTACTAGATCCATAGAAGATTTAATTCCTCTTTACTCATATCTCACTAGACCAATTATTGAATATAATGCACCTTTTGGCATATACCTGTCTAAACATATTGCTTAACTTGAGAGACCTCAGATGTTCATAACTAAAAATCTTAATTATCAGGATAGACTGGCAGCCCTTTCTGTGTACCCAGTCTCTTATAGATCCTCCATGGAGATCTGTGTCTAGCCTTTTCAGCCAAGAAAGAGCCAACATTCCTTGACCTCCTACCGTTTCTGAAAAAATGTTACCTCAAATACCAAGTTAAATAAACCATCATCAACAAATAAGATGCAATGACATGCTGGATTTATATCTGAACATATCCCTCACCTCTAGAACAAGCTTCTACTATATATCAAGCAGAGTAGCACCCTTACCAACTTCGAGGTAAACCTTGATAATTGGATACACAGCCTCAGACTCTCCCCTGGTCTAGCTTGTCTTACCCTCCTTGAGACATAAAGGAACTTTTGTATGGGGAATTTTGGCTAGTCTCATAATGGTCTGCAAACTGATGGCCTAGTACTTATTTATGTAATGGTAAACCTATACCTGACTCGGCTGTGTATCTGCAGTATTGTGATCCTAGAAAGAACTCACTTTGCATTCACCATTTATTTTTAACTCCAAAGCAAAGGCCACAAGATTGTATTGATGCCTAGATGACTGAACTGAGACACAGGCTAATGATTGTGAGTCTGGAGAACTGCATGATAAAACTCAATAACAAAATTGTCTGTGTCATGAATACGACAAAGTAAGAAGTAAGTTTTTGTCAGTTTCTGACCTAACACTGAAAACAGCTATGCATGTATATAGAGCAATAAAATTAACCAGTATTCAAAGAAAAAGGTATCAGAATATCCGAATGCATGTAAAATTACAACTTAGCAAAAACATCTGTTAGAGAAAAGCAAAATAAATCAGTTGTGGCACAATATCATGTGGGAATGTTTCAAATCATATATCAGTAAAGACAATTAGCACTTTACTTTATTATAACAATGCAGTTAAAATGAAAACTGGTAACCAACCAAATCAGGTCCATGCACAAAGAAAATCAAATAAGCAAAACAGTGCACAAATGAAAGGTTCTCCTGGAAATCTACTTTCTAGTTAGCAAGGAACACAAAGCAGTTTTAAAAACACTTTAATCACATAAAACACTGCTGATCACTACTGTTTTATGCAATTAAAGTGTTTTTAAAGACCATTTCATGTTCTTTTCTAATCAGCAAGTGGATTTCCAAGAAGACTTTTCATTTGTGCACTATTTTGATTATTCAGTAAGAATGAAAAGCTTTTAGGTAAACAGATGATATGTTGTTCAAAGTATAACTATCTGCATGAAATAAGAAATTGTGTTCTACAGTGAATTCAGGATGCTGAAGTTGTGGACTGTATAACCATTTCTCTAAAACATGCAAAAATAAAGAGGGGAGAAGGACAGAGAAAAGCTTTGCAAGTGACTGATGCAAATAAAACAGTTGACTGTATACTCACTGACTCAGATGATTCTGAGACAGTAAAATTGCTGTTAGTAAGTCAGTTTATGCTGTGCATAGTTTCTTCATAAGACACATAAAGTCAGCAGTATAGTCCTTAAAAAGTACTGCATTGAAACACTTACTATAAATGGCAAAAGCCTCACATGTAAGCTTGACAGCAGAGAAAGTGTAATATTTTGACTGAGAGTGCATTCAGACTTGAGCTTGAAGGGCACTATGGCAGGGTTCACAGCTACATGACAGAAAGAACTATAACATTTAAAAAACATAAAACCTATAATGAGTTTTTTTTTCAAATTGTGCCAGTACACACTCAAATATATTGTGCACACAGGTTTGTAATTGTGCATGATTGCATGAATATGCAGTGCATTATTGCAGTCAGAGTGCATTAGTCAGTGTGCATTAGTCAGACAAGGCATTCACTGGCAGTGAATAATTCACAGGGTGAAGGAGTTAATCATTGGGATGTTTTTGAAGCAATAAAGATACATATTCCTGAAGACAGCTATTTGCAGAGTTGTAAAATCAATGATTTGCAGAATCATGGAGATCATAATTTGCACATTCATGCAGTACCTTGTTATGTAACCAAATAAGAAAGCTATAGAATACAGACATGCTGGAAAGCCTGATGCAATCAAAACTGTGAATGTTGAAATTTCCTTTGGTAGTTTTGTCAATGTGTTGACTTGTTTATAAGCTGTGACAATATATTTCAAGACTTTATCCAAAAATAGCACAAGACATTGAAGTATAAATGTTCAGAATATGGTATTGTTAGGATGGCCAGATGAAAAGATAAAAGTTTTATATCATGTCCAAACATACTATCCTTTTCATAATAAAATTTGTATTTAACATAAGACTGTTGATGAAATCCAGCAAGGTGAGAGTAACTAACCAGGTGCACAGTGAAATGGAAGGCAGAAATTAGAAAGCATAGACTTAATTCCAAAGATAATACAACATAACAATTATGTTTTCACTTAGTGCGCCTCATCAAATACAGTAATGGTCAAAAAGCATCAGATCTGAAACTAGTTTCATAAAAGTGATGCCAAGAGCAACATGCATGTTACCTCATGAAACCAAAGCAGGCCTGGAAGCAATTTAGCTACATATCTGTCCCAGTTTAGAGACAGCATGCATCTTATTTGTATCAACAATTGTTCTAAAAAATAAAGAATTTATTATTATTAAGTTGCATGACATATCATCAATTACAGTCACTATGATTCTATACACAAGTGTTTCATTTCATGGGATTTTAGACATCCTTATATCTGATAATGTGCTAAATTTGGTAATAAAGAATCTCTGATGTGAATTTCAGCACATAACAATCAGGCCTAGATATCTACAATTTAATCAGTGAGTTGAGGGAGTTAGACTATCATAAATATAACAAAAAAGTATATTGCTAGCTCTAGACAAAACTGCTTCTTAGCTTTATTTACAGAAATATTTCATTAATTATTAGTTGTGTCACCTTCTCAGTTGTTAAAAAGGAGGCACACAGTTACAGAATTGATCTAACAAATTGTATGCAATGAAAAAAACTGAATCATGGGGCCGTGGCCAAGATGCCAGTCTGATATCAGCAGAAATCCATAGCTCTGCTTAGATTTTACCTGACAGGAAATATACTTTAATTTTTAGAAAAATCTAACTAAAAGTATACTAAAAGATTAACATAGACTTTTTATTATTTTCAAAAAATGAATACATAGTCAAGATAATTTTTTAATTATTCCTGTCAATAAGTTTTCTACTGGAGATCTCAAGATGAGCAACTCGAAGAACCCACACCAGGAGAGTGCAGTGAAGAAAGAACTACATCTTATAATAAACATCCAAGAACTGTCACTAAAACATGAGCAACGTGAAGAACCCACACCAGGAGAGTGCAGTGAAGAAAGAACTACATCTTATAATAACAAACATCCAAGAACTGTCACTAAAAACATGAGCAACTCGAAGAACCCACACCAGGAGAGTGCAGTGAAGAAAGAACTACATCTTATAATAACAAACATCCAAGAACTGTCACTAAAAACATGAGCAACGTGAAGAACCCACACCAGGAGAGTGCAGTGAAGAAAGAACTACATCTTATAATAACAAACATCCAAGAACTGTCACTAAAACATGAGCAACGTGAAGAACCCACACCAGGAGAGTGCAGTGAAGAAAGAACTACATCTTATAATAAACATCCAAGAACTGTCACTAAAAACATGAGCAGAAGAACCCACACCAGGAGAGTGCAGTGAAGAAAGAACTACATCTTATAATAAACATCCAAGAACTGTCACTAAAAACATGAGCAACGTGAAGAACCCACAGCAGGAGAGTGCAGTGAAGAAAGAACTACATCTTATAATAACAAACATCCAAGAACTGTCACTAAAAATGGACAAATTTGAAAAAATGGATATTATCAAACAAGACTGCAGTAAACAACTGGAACTTTTAAATGGAATAGTAAAAAAACAATCTGAACAGATTCTTGCCTTAGAGAAAACAGTAACTGACCTAGATACTAGAGTGACAGAAAATGAACATCACAATGAATTTCTTCTGAAACAAAACACCAGGCTGATTGAGAAACTGGAAGACCTTGACAGTAGATCAAGGAGGAATAACATAAGAATATATGGAATTCCTGAGAAAAAAGAGGGTGTTAACATGATTCAGTTCCTCAATAAGTGATTTTCATTAACACTAAACATGCCTGAATCCCCGTCTTTTAGAATTGAGAGGGCTCATCAGTCCCCGGCAAATTCAGCTTCATCTCTGAGTTCATTTAACCCCAGGTCTATGATAGTTAGATTTCTTTCCTCACAAGACAAGGACTTAGTGCTGTAATCAGCTTGGACTAATTCCCCTATCAAAATGAGTGAAAAAGTTATTTGTTTTGACAATGACTACACCTCTACAGTCATATCCAGAGGAAAGGAGTGTGTTCCTCTAATTAAGTCCTTGAAAAAAGCCAGTATTAAAGCTCAAATTCTTTTTCCTGCAAGAAAAAAAATCACCTTGCCAGAAGGTGTGAATATCTTTGATTCCCTACAAGATGTAGAATTTATCCAAAAGAAGAAAATACTGTCAGACATAGAAGAAATGGAATGGTAATCCCAGAGTTTGAAGAGACAGGCAACAACAAATGGATGGTCTGTGAAGGAAGGAGCAAACAAAACTAAGAAACTAAAGGACAAATGAATGAATTCCTTCTAATTTTAAATGCTTTGTTTTATGAATCATAATATATTTGATTCTGGAAAATTTCTATACTGTAAGGTAATGTGAATCATCTTTATTATTAGCTTTCTCTTTTCCTTTCTATGTCTACTTCTAATTACATATAGTACTAAGTACTTAAATAACATTCTCACTCTCTTTCTCTCTCTCTCTTCTTTCTTCCTATTCTTTTTTGTTACTGATGTTCCTTTTCTCTCTTTTCCCCACTATAAGTACTTTACATACTTTTCCCTTTTAAATAACTACAATGATATATGTCTTCTAATTCTTCAGTTTGTTTGTGTCTTTTGGCTTTTCCCGGTTAGGGGTCGCCACAGCAGAATTCCAGTCCGCTAATGATTGGCAGTTGATTTTTACGTACCGGCTTGCCAGGCCTGATGCACAACCTTCAACGAAGGTATGCTCATTCATGCATGTCTCCATGCAGAGGATGCTCTAGCTGAGAATCGAACCGGACAGTGTCTTACTGGGAGGCGACAATGCTACCGCAGCACCACCACCGCAGGTATCTTCTAATTCTTCAGTAATAGTATAATTTGATTTAATAACAAAGTGCTTTTTTTCTAGTGGGTCGGTGGTGGGGTAACAATATGTTTCTGATTAGTGTTTCTAGCTAGATGTTTTAGACTCTTTTTTTTTAGACACATATACACATTAATACAGTACATTAATGGTATATATATATATATATATATATATATATATATATATATATATATATATATATATATATATATATATATACCAGATTCTTTTTTTTTTCCTCTGGTCTGGTTAATTGGTGGGTAAATGATTGAAATGTTATAAAATTATTTCTGATTTGAAGCAGCTGTTGTTACTTCTAAATAGCTGTTTTTATATGAAAGGGTTAATTTTTTTATGATGTTGATGTTTTGTGAGGAACTGGTGTTCTGTGTGACTGTTCTCAAGACAAGGCAGCTTGAGTGTTTTTTTTTTTTTTTTTGCTTTCTGTAAACTAAGAGCTTCAAGATTTGATTTCCCACCGAAAATGCAGTTTTCCTCACTAAAGACAACCTCTGCTGTGCATGAACCTATTTAGATACTTTTTAACAAGTTTATGAAGCTGCAGCTTGAGGAAACAACAGTGATGACATCACTTGAACTTTTGAACTTGTTAAATGGCTGTATTTAGATTTATTTTCTCTTGCAATTCTGCTGTACTTCTGCTGTCCTTCACTTAGATATTTTAAATGGTAAATAATTAGTTCTGATAAAAGTGTTTAACTCCTTTGAGGCTTTTTTTTGTAATAAGTGTTATAAATATATATATATATATATATATATATATATATATATATATATATATATATATATATATATATATATATATATATATATATATATATATATATATATATATATATATATATATATTCAACAGATCCTTACATGAAAAATGTTAGATAGATGACTGACAAAATGGTTAAAAAAAAATCTGTTTCTTGAAAAGTCTTGGAAATATTGACAATCTTCATAACCTTCAGCTTCTAATGTTTATACATACTTTGATCTGATGTGTATTTCTGACATATCTACTTATCAGAGGTGCTATTATTATATGTGACATATTCCTATAGCTTCAGTTATATTTGACACTCTCATTTTAATGTATATTTCATGGACTCAGATTTCTTTAGTTGCTTTCATAATGTTTTTGCTTTTTTGTTTTTATACTATATTCTAAGCAGAGATGGATAATTTGTGTCTTTTGGTGTTGGTGAGGTGATGGATGGATGGTTTAGTTACGTTTTTAACTACACCAGAAACTTTATGTTTCATGTATGTGTTTTTAAATAGTTTTGGGTTTTTGAAAGTAGTGCTTAATACACGTTATGCATCCATGATAAGTAAGTTTTCAGTAGATTTCAAATCAACACAGAAGAAAGGTCTTTCAGTTAGTAATAACATACACATTATAGTCAATGGCTTATAAATGTTTATCATTGAATATTAACGGTTTGAACAATAATGTCAAAAGAGCTGGTTTGCTTAAATATATCAAAATTCATAAAGCACAGATCATCTTTTTACAGGAAACCCATCTAATAAAAAAAGACCTACAAAAATGCTCATTTAATGGCTATACCATTCTGGCTGATTCATGTTTTAAGACTAAGATAAGGGGCACTCTTATTCTATGGAAAAATACATATACTATGCCAAGAATTATAGATACAGTTTCAGATAAAGGTGGGATGTTAAGCATGGTTATTTTGGAAATCA
This sequence comes from Protopterus annectens, assembly GCF_019279795.1. Classification (NCBI taxonomy): domain Eukaryota; kingdom Metazoa; phylum Chordata; order Ceratodontiformes; family Protopteridae; genus Protopterus; species Protopterus annectens. Next base: position 1,049,228,002 of record NC_056747.1, read on the forward strand.
ATAGGAAGTGTTATACTTTGATTAATACATACTAGACACCAGGACTAAGTACTAAATATGTTGACAAATATCTGAACCTGATTACATTAAATACAAAAGGGGAAATTGTAGCAACAGGTGATTTTAACCGCCTATTATCAGGCAATGATACTTCTAAAAATGGTAAAATAAAACTAACATCACAAGCCAAGAAGTTAAATCACTTTATAAACCAGATGAACCTTAAAGATATACATGGTCTAAGATAACATTATTCCTTATTCTATACTCACTATTCATATTGGTTTGGTACACAAACATTGATAAGGTCTTTGTATCAAATAATATATACTCAAAAATAAGTGACATATCTATAATGACTTGTCCACTTTTGGACCATAATGCTATAAACTTTACATTAACTATGCATACAGATGATTTAAGATTTCTACAGAGAATTCCTGCTTACATAATTAAGTTAAAAGACTTTAGGGAATGGATAATGAAAGAAATAGACATGTTTATGGAAACAAATGATAATGGTGAAGTGACTGGTACTATACTATGGGACACCTTTAAAGTTTATATACATGGTAGAATAAAATCTTCGTACCTTAAAACAGGAGAGAGTGGGACAAAGAACTTTTAGACTTACAAAAAAAAAATAGACAAGATAAAAATGGATGCAAAATCAAATAACAAAGTAGCACATAATGAAATTATTAAGTTAAATCAAAAATACTTAGAAGTTCTGAATCATAAGGTAGCCAAAAATCTGGAAAAAAATTGAAATTACAATCTTATGCTGTAAATCCTAAATATCTACATAAAATAGCGGTAAGAGACAAAAAAATAAACAATCAAAATCTTATTAATGAGATTAAATATAAAAGTGATGGTTCAGTTAAGAGTACATCTAACTTAATGGGCATATTAGAAGTGTTCAAAAACTACTATAAAGATATAAATAATAACACACCACATTTGGAGACAGATAATGTAATAAATATTTTATTCAAGAAAATATAAATACTAAGGTGTCAATGCAACAAAATAACACTCACAGAAGTGAAAGAGCAAATACAAAATTTAAAAGATAATAAAGCTCCAGGACTGGATGGAATAATTCCTGAACTATAAAAGATGTTTCCTGAATATATAATAAAGAAAATGATGAGTGCCTTTACTATGGTTAAGCAAAAATGTATAACAACCCCATTGTGGAAATATTCAATTATCTCCCCCATTTTAAAACAAGGTAAGGACACCAAATCTTGCGATTCATATAGGCCAATTTTGTTACTAAACATTGATTATAAAATTTTCATGACAATATTAGCTAATAGGATAAAGAAACTATTACCTAATCTAATACATAATGATCAGACAGGGTTCATTCTTCATAGAAAAGTGCAAGATAAAATTACTAAATTACTATCATTAATAGACATAGCATGCATATACAAAAAAAACTATCAGCCTAGACATAGAAAAGACTTTTGATTCTATTAGTTGGTCTTATCTATAAATAATTCTGATTAGTTTTGAATTCTCCTCAGATTCTGTCAACTTATTAATGAAAATTTATAGTGGGGCACAAGCTTATGTGAAAATCTGATCATGTCTATCCTCACCACTAGAAATCCTCAAGGGAACTAGACAAGGTTATACTTTGTCACCATTATTGTTTGCTCTTTCAATGGAACCATTTACTACATATATCAGAAACAAGCAAAATATAAAAGTCTTTCAAGTTAATAAGGACTATTGTCCTAAGATACAATTATTTGTTGATGATATGTTGTTAATGTTGGTTGATATTGATGGTTCTTTGCATGATGCTATAAATACCTTCAGCAAGTTTGAACGAATTTCAGGGCTTAAATTTAATCATAATAAATCCATAACATTACTAATTAACAAAAAGATCAACAAAAACCTAAGAGAGAATAGCCTGTTTAATTGGAAGAATGATGCATTAGAATATTTGGGTGTCACTATAAAGAGTACGTGGAAAGAGTCTGTTAAACTAAACTACAATAATTTAATAATGACCATTAGTGAACTAATCAAACGATGAAATAAAATGTTCTTCACAATGGAGGACAGGATCTCTTTAATTAAATCATATGGGCTTGAGAGACCAGATCTGATGGGTGCTTACATTTGCCCATTCAGTCATTCAGGATACACTTAATAACAGTCAGGAAACTACTATGCTTTACATCAAAGGAGACTCTATTCCATAAAAAAGGTATTCTCTAGGATAGATATCTATTATGCCAGCAGGTCCATTTTATATTGCAGTGGAATTTCATATCTGTTGAGCATTTAGGGTGTTATTAGTTTTATGGATATGAAGGAGGTTAAATAGGACCAGATCCTTTGAAGCTGTGTAGATAAGGCAGTGGTTTCATTCCATAGATTCCTAGGTGTTTACTAGGCTAATGACCACAAGGCCCTTTTTAAGCCTAGCCATGCATCCTAAATCACTGACAAGTTGTGGTACCCTTGATAAGTGTAAGCAGGGGATTGGGAGATGAAACATTTACATGCAGGGGCCTGGGAGATGAACCATTTACAGGTTGCCTATGTCCATTAGAGTCATATGTGCAAAGTCAGGGATGAATTTTCTGTTCCCAAGCCAATTTTCCAAGTTACACTTGGATTGGGTTAGGGAGGAATTCTGCTTCACGTGGATGGGTAGCTTGCTCCAGAGATGTGGTATTCTCTGGGATACATGCCTGTTCTACCAGCAGGTCCTATTTATATCACAGGGAAGGTTTTTAAGTCTTTATAATGGTTAATTCAGGTGCTGTTTGTTTTGTGGATATGCAGGAGATCCATTAGAGTGGGGTCTGACAATGCTCTGTTTGCCAGGCATAGATCTCCCATCAATAGCCTGCATGAGACAGAATACAGGGATAGGGCCTTGACGTGGTCTGCTTAGGATATTTTACATGCATCCTGTATTCTTTTAGTGAGGAACCTCTGTGGGCACTGCTGGACATGCTTGGTTAGGTACATACCAAAGGGGCACTGCACTCAACAATAGGTCTGATAAATTCTGAATACTGTGGAACGATGATTTCCTTTGACCTAGATGCCATACCTTTGTTTATAAGTTGCACAACATAGAATGATTTCCTCACTCATGTAGACACGTGAGGGTCAAAGGCTAGATTACTGTCTATGTGTGCCCCTACGTCCCTGACTACTGTGTCACCTTTAAGAGGTGTGTTGCAATATGATAGTTACCAGGGATGGATGACTTTCCTAAGGATACTATTATGCATTTCTTGACATTTACTTTTAGTTCATGACACTGACACCAGTTGTTTATCTGTGTCAGCCCTTCCTGGAGAACATTTGTGTCGGTGTGGGATTCAATGACAGCTCCTAATTTGCAATCTTTTGCAAATTTAGTCAGAGTCCATTGACAAAAGTTGTTTGGACATGGAAAAGATCAAAAGCACTTTATGGTGGTCAGGGTAACTCAAGCTGGGCTTACCTTGACTGCCTTAGGAAGAAAATGTTATAAACTCTCAAACTGAATCATGCCCTTGGAATAGTATGCACTAAAGGGGGGAATTATACTCTATAAGTGGCCTGACAAGGGAGAAGTGGGGAGGGGGGTGCCTGGGTTTGTCAGCGGATGCAATGCTACATTTACTGGCATTTAGATTGAGGCTGTGATCTAATCAGCACATGTTAGTGTATATTGGGCCCTCCAGGAGAGTCCAGTGGTCATTTGCAGTGTTTATGATAGCTCCCTGTTTGCAATTATCAGCAACCTTTGTCAACTACAAGTCCATGCTGTCGGCTTTGACATTTGAGAAGTAGATACCAAGGAGGGGTGGTTACAGTATAGATCCCTGAGATACACTGCTGGGGACTTCACTTGAGCTGAGACTGCACCTCCCACACTACTTGAATGGGTTCGGTCAGTGAGCCAGTTTGCTACCCAGTGGATAACATAGGGTTTAGGTTTAGTTTGATTACATTATCAATGATGCTAAAATGTGGAATGGTATCAAAGGCTTTGATCAAGTCCAGGTATACATTGTGAATTGATCATCCTGAGTCCAATGCTTTGTTGACTTGTTCAAAAACATCCAACAGGTTTAGGAGGAAGGATCTCCCTTTAACAAACCCAGACTAGTTTAGTTTCATGGTTTGAAGGCTGCCTATGTTTTTACTAAAGAGATCCATGATAGTGTACTCCACTGTCTCACAAATAAGGCTGGTGAGAGATTTTTATTTTTATTTATTCATTCATTTGGCATTTGTTTACTAGGAAAGTCTGACTGGGCATGAATCCCATTTTTAGCGGAGGCCTGAGAGAAAAGCTCCAACATACATAGTTCACTTAATAAACTACATAATATTATCACATGAAGTGCAGTAACAAGTAGAATCTACATACAGGATAAATAAAGTCATATCAGAAAATCATACAGTGACTATAGAATGACAATCATATCAGTAGTAGCGCTAGAAAGCTAGCTAAATATAAAATCTGTGTACTCAAATATATGATGTGAGCAAAATACTCTACCTAGGAAATGAGACAATGTGCATTTTTTGCACTGTTAACTGTTATAAGGACAGTAGCTGTATAATGTAGTGCAATCAGTCGTGTAGTAGAGTATACGCATTCTGTTCCTAATGCTACAGTTTGCACAATGGGCACCAATTAATTTGGACCTGCACTGAATTTCTCCCATTAGTCACCTGCTATTTATCTTCTTTTCTTTCAGTTCCCTTAAGCAAATTTATTATACCCAGCCACCCAAGAATTGCCGTCGTCTGGCCCTGCATTGCCCGCTTTTCAACCTGGGAAGATAGCAGCCTTTCTGCAGTGTATGTAACATGAATGTTTTAGGAGCATAGTTACCTCTTGATAACCCATTTTTTTCTATCGTAGTATATTGACAGCACTCAGCTAAAGGCATCCCAACTAGACTTAAGGTCCCTGTAGCTTTCCTGCAAGTCCTTCCCAAACTTGTTTTCCTACTACCATTACTCTTCCCTTAGTAGCTTTAGGTTTCCAACATAATTAACCCCAACTCACTCCCATATTCAAGGCAGTGAGACAGCAAATGTCCTTCTCTACACAACTAGCTGTAGGCTGTAGTGTAGAAACTAATTGATGAAAGGAAGAACAGAGCTAAAAAGAAATAGCATTTTGTGCAAATTGGAAAGAGTTGTGGTTCCAAATTAAGGGCTGTGTGGATAACTGACCTGGATAATACCTTTCTCTGACCCAATAGATTAGTTTTGGTAGTGATATCTTCTGCCTCATGGGTCGACCCCGCTCCATTTGCCCTCGCTACACTCGGGCTCTCTCTGCTCCCCTACCCTACCCCAATCCCAACCTACCACCACTACCTCTAAACTTATACCTATACACTCCTCTCACTAACCCCATACTAATCACATAGCCCAAACAACACCAACTACCAATCCTCTTTTACTGCAACCTACTCACCCCTCCTACTAATTACCACACTCCTCCCACTAATTAACACACTCCTCCCACTAATTACCACACACATACCACTACAGCCACTCAACATGTGTACAATCAACATCATGACTCTTGCACTACTAACTATAACCTAGCACCTCACCTCCTATCACATCACTCTTGCTACTACCATTACTATCCCATCACAACATACATCCACCTACTCCACTCACACCAAACACTATAGCTTACAAATACCCTCAAGTAGTTACCACCACAGCACAATCCCACTATCTCCCACAACACTTAATAAAACCACTACTAAGTCACTTACCACACATACGTACATAGGCATTCTTACTAAGCTATCAAAACTCCTGCACCATATCAGGCACCAACTAATATTAGCAGGTAACATACACCCTAATCCAGGCCTAAACCCTGACATACACTCTCCTTCCTCCTCACCCCTATCTAACAACTCACCATTACTCTCCAGCCAAAGAATAGCCTACTTTTCCTAAACTTAAATATACATTGCATTAATAATAAAGTACATCTACTACATACTCTAATAGACACATGTTCCCCAGATCTAATATCCCTAACCAAAGCTTGGTCAAAGCCTACTACTCCCAACAGCGAATTCCTTTCCCCAGGCTACAGTGTAATACGTAATGATAGACTATTCAAAAAAGGGGGTGGTGTAGCATTACTTTACAAAAACAACCTAAAGGTTACCGTTATTAACCCTCCTATACCCCCCTAATGTCCTCTGAACTACTACTAGCCAAACTTGAACTAACTGACAAAAGATCTATGACTATTATTATAGGGTATATACCCCCAGGTAATAACATCCCCACCCTAGAAGCCCTTTTACATTGGACCAATCAAAACCTATCCCAAGAAACAATCATCCTTGGTGACTTTAACATAGACTGGCATACATGCTCCAGTACCAACCCCACAAACTTTATAAATCTTTATAACTTCTCCCAAATTATTAAGTCTAGTACAAGACTAGGTAATAATAAAAGGAAAGAAAGCCTCCTAGACTGGACACTAATAAACAATGCCAATACATCCTACCAAGCAGGTGTCCTACCAGATGACCTCAGTGAACATCAACACACCTTCCTACTAAAACCCACACCAACTCCATGCCACCACTTCACATCATTAGAAACAAACAAAACTTCATCATAACTAAATTCAAACTTGAACTACAATACCAAAGGTGGAACCTACTAAAAAGACTCCCACTAGACAAAGCTGTTGATCTATTTAACATTACCTTCCTAAATGTTTTAAACACCCATGCCACTCCTCGCACAAGTACACTAAAAATTAACATAGCCCCCTGGATCACCAGTACCACCAGGACCATGATAACTCAAAGAAACAGAGCCTGGAATCACTGGAGAGCCCCTAAAACCATAGCAACCAAACAACAATTCCAAAAACTCAGAAACAAAACAAAAAAAAGACTAGACAAAAGGAATTATTTTCTCAACTTGCAAAATAGAGACCAAACCAACCCCCCAAAACTCTGAGCAGGACTAAATAAATTACTCCACCCTGGCAAACTCATTACCCCAACACCAACCACTGTAAAGGATAGCACTGACATTCCAGAAGCCTTTAATAGATTTTTCATAGAAACCATTTCAAAACTAGTTCATCAACAAGCTACAACATACTAGCAATTCCAAGCTTGCTAGCAGTATCAACACCACCTTCCAATTCAAACCTATTCCCACAGAGTATGTAAAAAAAACTATCAGGTAAACTCAAACCAACTACCCCAGCTGCTGACAGCATTCCTGCCGAATACCTTCAAATGGCTGCTATTGACATAGTCTATCCAATATAAATTCTCCTAAACAGATGAATAACAGAAAGCAAAATTCCAACAATCTGGAAGACAGCATATGTCACCCCAGTACGCATAAAGTGTGGGCCTGCACAGACCTTAGATTTATGCGTTCATTGTTTTAGTAAGAGTTTTACAAATATTTATTTTATTTAAATAAAATATGTACATATATGTATAATGTATTGGTATGTATATATACTTATGTTTTTAATGTTTATTGCAACAAAATGGAATTTTTGGCGCCAAAATTGATTTAAAAAGGAAGTGGTATGTGTAGGCAAATGGTTCTGAAGAAATCTGGTATTGCAGATGAAAGCGCTTAACCATCACTATCAGCCTTGTATCTTGTTGCTGGCGTTTTTATATTAAAGTTGTGTGACGAAAGAAGATCGTGATCCATTTGTATTTATTCACTGCTCGAGTCCAGGGGATCTGCATTGGCCATTTTGGTGAATTTACTATAGTTAAGCAAAAATGTATAACAACCCCATCGTGGAAATATTCAATTATCTCCCCCATTTTAAAACAAGGTAAGGACACCAAATCTTGCGATTCATATAGGCCAATTTTGTTACTAAACATTGATTATAAAATTTTCATGACAATATTAGCTAATAGGATAAAGAAACTATTACCTAATCTAATACATAATGATCATACAGGGTTCATTCTTCATAGAAAAGTGCAAGATAAAATTACAAAATTACTATCATTAATAGACATAGCATGCATATACAAAAATAAAACTATCAGCCTAGACATAGAAAAGGCTTTTGGTTCTATTAGTTGGTCTTATCTATAAATAATTCTGATTAGTTTTGAATTCTCCTCAGATTCTGTCAACTTATTAATGAAAATGTATAGTGGGGCACAAGCTTATGTCTATCCTCACCACTAGAAATCCTCAAGGGAACTAGACAACGTTGTACTTTGTCACCATTATTGTTTGCTCTTTCAATGGAACCATTTACTACATATATCAAAAACAAGCAAAATATAAAAGTCTTTCAAGTTAATAAGGACTATTGTCCTAAGATACAATTATTTGTTGATGATATGTTGTTAATGTTGGGTGATATTGATGGTTCTTTGCATGATGCTATAAATACCTTCAGCAAGTTTGAAAGAATTTCAGGGCTTAAATTTAATCATAATAAATCCATAACATTACTAATTAACAAAAAGATAAGCAAAAACCTAAGAGAGAATAGCCTGTTTAATTGGAAGAATGATGCATTAGAATATTTGGGTGTCACTATAAAGAGTACGTGGAAAGAGTCTGTTAAACTAAACTACAATAATTTAATAATAACCATTAGTGAACTAATCAAAAGATGAAATAAAATGTTCTTCACAATGGAGGATAGGATCTCTTTAATTAAATCATATGGGCTTGAGAGACCAGATCTGATGGGTACTTACATTTGCCCATTCAGTCATTCAGTATACACTTAATAACAGTCAGGAAACTACTATGCTTTACATCAAAGGAGACTCTATTCCATAAAAAAGGTATTCTCTAGGATAGATATCTATTATGCCAGCAGGTCCATTTTATATTGCAGTGGAATTTCATATCTGTTGAGCATTTAGGGTGTTATTAGTTTTATGGATATGAAGGAGGTTAAATAGGACCAGATCCTTTGAAGCTGTATAGATAAGGCAGTGGTTTCATTCCATAGATTCTTAGGTGTTTACTAGGCTAATGACCACAAGGCCCTTTTTAAGCCTAGCCATGCATCCTAAATCACTGACAAGTTCTGGTACCCTTGATAAGTGTAAGCAGGGGATTGGGAGATGAAACATTTACACGCAGGGGCCTGGGAGATGAACCATTTACAGGTTGCCTATGTCCATTAGAGACATATGTGCAAAGTCAGGGATGAATTTTCTGTTCCCAAGCCAATTTTCCAAGTTACACTTGGATTGGGTTAGGGAGGAATTCTGCTTCAGATGGATGGTAGCTTGCTCCAGAGATGTGGTATTCTCTGGGATACATGCCTGTTCTACCAGCAGGTCCTATTTATATCACAGGGAAGGTTTTTAAGTCTTTATAATGGTTAATTCAGGTGCTGTTTGTTTTGTGGATATGCAGGAGATCCATTAGAATGGGGTCTGACAATGCTCTGTTTGCCAGGCATAGATCTCCCATCAATAGCCTGCATGAGACAGAATACAGGGATAGGGCCTTGAGGTGGTCTGCTTAGGATATTTTACATACATCCTGTATTCTTTTAGTGAGGAACCTCTGTGGGCACTGCTGGACATGCTTGGTTAGGTACATACCAAAGGGGCACTGCACTCAACAATAGGTCTGTTAAATTCTGAATACTGTGGAACGATGATTTCCTTTGACCTAGATGCCATACCTTTGTTTATAAGTTGCACAACATAGAATGATTTCCTCACTCATGTAGACACGTGATGGTCAAAGGCTAGATTACTGTCTATGTGTGCCCCTACGTCCCTGACTACTGTGTCACCTTTAAGAGGTGTGTTGCAATATGATAGTTACCAGGGATGGATGACTTTCCTAAGGATACTATTATGCATTTCTTGACATTTACTTTTAGTTCATGACACTGACACCAGTTGTTTATCTGTGTCAGCCCTTCCTGGAGAACATTTGTGTCGGTGTGGGATTCAATGACAGCTCCTAATTTGCAATCTTTTGCAAATTTAGTCAGAGTCCATTGACAAAAGTTGTTTGGACATGGAAAAGATCAAAAGCACTTTATGGTGGTCAGGGTAACTCAAGCTGGGCTTACCTTGACTGCCTTAGTAAGAAAATGTTATAAACTCTCAAACTGAGTCATGCCCTTGGAATAGTATGCACTAAAGGGGGGAATTATACTCTATAAGTGGCCTGACAAGGGAGAAGTGGGGGGGGGGTGCCTGGGTTTGTCAGCGGATGCAATGCTACATTTACTGGCATTTAGATTGAGGCTGTGATCTAATCAGCACACGTTAGTGTATATTGGGCCCTCCAGGAGAGTCCAGTGGTCATTTGCAGTGTTTATGATAGCTCCCTGTTTGCAATTATCAGCAACCTTTGTCAACTACAAGTCCATGCTGTCGGCTTTGACCTTAGAGAAGTAGATACCAAGGAGGGGTGGTTACAGTACAGATCCCTGAGATACACTGCTGGGGACTTCTCTTGAGCTGAGACTGCACCTCCCACACTACTTGAATGGGTTCGGTCAGTGAGTCAGTTTGCTACCCAGTGGATAACATAGGGTTTAGGTTTAGTTTGATTACATTATCAATGATGCTAAAATGTGGAATGGTATCAAAGGCTTTGATCAAGTCCAGGTATACATTGTGAATTGATCATCCTGAGTCCAATGCTTTGTTGACTTGTTCAAAAACATCCATCAGGATTAGGAGGAAGGAACTCCCTTTAACAAACCCAGACTGGTTTAGTTTCATGGTTTGAAGGCTGCCTATGTTTTCACTAAAGAGATCCATGATAGTGTACTCCACTGTCTCACAAATAAGGCTGGTGAGAGATTTTTATTTTTATTTATTCATTCATTTGGCATTTGTTTACTAAGAAAGTCTGACTGGGCATAAATCCCATTTTTAGCAGAGGCCTGAGAGAAAAGCTCCAACATACATAGTTCACTTAATAAATTACATAATATTATCACATGAAGTGCAGTAACAAGTAGAATCTACATACAGCATAAATAAAGTCATATCAGAAAATCATACAGTGACTATAGAACGACAATCATATCAGTAGTAGCGCTAGAAAGCTAGTTAAATGTAAAATCTGTGTACTCAAACATATGATGTGAGCAAAATACGCTACCTAGGAAATGAGACAATGTGCATTTTTTGCACTGTTACCTGTTATAAGGACAGTAGCTGTATAATGTAGTGCAATCAGTCGTGTAGTAGAGTATACGCATTCTGTTCCTAATGCTACAGTTTGCACAACGGGCACCAATTAATTTGGACCTGCACTGAATTTCTCCCATTAGTCACCTGCTATTTATCTTCTTTTCTTTCAGTTCCCTTAAGCAAATTTATTATACCCAGCCACCCAAGAATTGCCGTCGTCTGGCCCTGCATTGCCCGCTTTTCAACCTGGGAAGATAGCAGCCTTTCTGCAGTGTATGTAACACGAATGTTTTAGGAGCATAGTTACCTCTTGATAACCCATTTTTTTCTATCGTAGTATATTGACAGCACTCAGCTAAAGGCATCCCAACTAGACTTAAGGTCCCTGTAGCTTCCCTGCAAGTCCTTCCCAATCTTGTTTTCCTACTACCATTACTCTTCCCTTAGTAGCTTTAGGTTTCCAACATAATTAACCCCAACTCACTCCCATATTCAAGGCAGTGAGACAGCAAATGTCCTTCTCTACACAACTAGCTGTAGGCTGTAGTGTAGAAACTAATTGGTGAAAGGAAGAACAGAGCTAAAAAGAAATAGCATTTTGTGCAAATTGGAAAGAGTTGTGGTTCCAAATTAAGGGCTGTGTGGATAACTGACCTGGATAATACCTTTCTCTGACCCAATAGATTAGTTTTGGTAGTGATATCTTCTGCCTCGTGGGTCGGCCCCGCTCACTACACTCGGGCTCTCTCTGCTCCCCTACCCTGCCCCAATCCCCACCTACCACCACTACCTCTAAACTTATACCTATACACTCCTCTCACTAACCCCATACCAATCACATAGCCCAAACAACACCAACTACCAATCCTCTTTTACTGCAACCTACTCACCCCTCCTACTAATTACCACACTCCTCCCACTAATTAACACACTCCTCCCACTAATTACAACACACATACCACTACAGCCACTCAACATGTGTACAATCAACATCATGACTCTTGCACTACTAACTATAACCTAGCACCTCACCTCCTATCACATCACTCTTCCTACTACCATTACTATCCCATCACAACATACATCCACCTACTCCACTCACACCAAACACTATAGGCTACAAATACCCTCAAGTAGTTACCACCACAGCACAATCCCACTATCTCCCACAACACTTAATAAAACCACTACTAAGTCACTTACCACACATACGTACATAGGCATTCTTACTAAGCTATCAAAACTCCTGCACCATATCAGGCACTAACTAATATTAGCAGGTAACATACACCCTAATCCAGGCCTAAACCCTGACATACACTCTCCTTCCTCCCCACCCCTATCTAACAACTCACCATTACTCTCCAGCCAAAGAATAGCCTACTTTTCCTAAACTTAAATATACATTGCATTAATAATAAAGTACATCTACTACATACTCTAATAGACACATGTTCCCCAGATCTAATATCCCTAACCAAAGCTTGGTTAAAGCCTACTACTCCCAACAGCAAATTCCTTTCCCCAGGCTACAGTGTAATACGTAATGATAGACTATTCAAAAAAGGGGGTGGTGTAGCATTACTTTACAAAAACAACCTAAAGGTTACCGTTATTAACCCTCCTATACCCCCCTAATGTCCTCTGAACTACTACTAGCCAAACTTGAACTAACTGACAAAAGATCTATGACTATTATTATAGGGTATATCCCCAGGTAATAACATCCCCACCCTAGAAGCCCTTTTACATTGGACCAATCAAAACTATCCCAAGAAACAATCATCCTTGGTGACTTTAATATAGACTGGCATACATGCTCCAGTACCAACCCCACAAACTTTATAAATCTTTATAACCTCTCCCAAATTATTAAGTCTAGTACAAGACTAGGTAATAATAAAAGGAAAGAAAGCCTCCTAGACTGGACACTAATAAACAATGCCAATACATCCTACCAAGCAGGTGTCCTACCAGATGACCTCAGTGAACACCAACACACCTTCCTACTAAAACTCAAAACCCACACCAACTCCATGCCACCACTTCACATCATTAGAAACAAACGAAACTTCATCATAACTAAATTCAAACTTGAACTACAATACCAAAGGTGGAACCTACTAAAAAGACTCCCACTAGACAAAGCTGTTGATCTATTTAACATTACCTTCCTAAATGTTTTAAACACCCATGCTCCTCCTCGCACAAGTACACTAAAAATTAACATAGCCCCCTGGATCACCAGTACCACCAGGACCACGATAACTCAAAGAAACAGAGCCTGGAATCACTGGAGAGCCCCTAAAACCATAGCAACCAAACAACAATTCCAAAAACTCAGAAACAAAACAAAAAAAAAAAACAAATTCTACTACACAAAAGGAATTATTTTCTCAACTTGTAAAACAGAGACCAAAACAACCCCCAAAAACTCTGAGCAGGACTAAATAAATTACTCCACCCAGGCAAACCCATTACCCCAACACCAACCACTGTAAAGGATAGCACTGACATTCCAGAAGCCTTTAATAGATTTTTCATAGAAACCATTTCAAAACTAGTTCATCAACAACCCACAACATCTACTACTAGTAACTCCAAGCTTGCTAGCAGTATTAACACCACCTTCCAATTCAAACCTATTCCCACAGATTATGTAAAAAACTATCAGGTAAACTCAAACCAACTACCCCAGCTGCTAACAGCATTCCTGCCGAATACCTTCAAATGGCTGCTATTGAGATAGTCTATCCAATATCAATTCTCCTAAACAGATGAATAACAGAAAGCAAAATTCCAACAATCTGGAAGACAGCATATGTCACCCCAGTACATAAAGGTGGGGCCTGCACAGACCTTACCAACTATTGCCCTATTGCCATATTATCCCCACTAGCTAAAATATTGGAAAAATGCATTCACCAGCAACTTATGCAATACCTACTGAAAAAACAACTTCTCACTCCTACCCAACAAGGACTTAGACCAGCCCATAGTAAAAAAACAACTTCCATCCTCTCATTCACTAACCTAAACAAGCAGAACCAGAATTTAGGCAAACTAACATCAGCCATATTTTTAGACCTATCAAAAGCCTGTGACATGGTCAACCATCCCAAACTTCTTGAGTCCCTCTCAGACCTTGGACTATCCACTCACTCACTAGCCTGGTTTCACAATTACCTACTAGGTAGACAACAAGCAGTCAGGTGGGATAACAAACTATCCACACTGCTCCCTATTACATCTGGAGTCCCAGGCCCTCTATTATTTTCCATATTCATTAATGATCTCAACAGGATCACTCAAGATGCAGCTGTCATACAATATGCTGATGACTCAACACTAGTCTGCTCAGCCAGCAACCCTTTCACACTCCTTTCCATTACTCAAAAAGTCTTCAAAACCACTGAAGCTTGGTTTCCCAGTTATAACCTGTTACTGAACCCCAAAAAGACCAAATTATTAATTTTCAAACCAAATAAATCCAACTTAGACACTGATACTTTCAGTATTATGTCAAGTGATGGTACCATTATCTCCTCAGACTCCCACACAAAAATACTAGGTGTCACAATTGACAACAAACTGAAGTTTGACCTTCACATAAATCAAACTATCAAAAATATACACAGAAAACTAGGAAGTTTGTACAAAAATCAAACATACCTAAATCAACAGACTAAAATTACCATGGCTCAAACTTTGCTCCTATCCACACTTCTGTATGCTGCTCCCATCTTCACCAACCTATCCAAAACAGAAATGACAAAACTAGACACCTGTTACAATCAAATTGACAGATTTGCCACAAATGCTCCCTACCGTTCCCATCATTGCCACTCACTATATCAACTAAAGTGGCTTGAACTTCCAAATCTCATTACCTTCCATCAGCTAGTCTTTGCTCAAAAACTCCTACTGCATCCTGAAAAAATACCAGCACTAATTTACATGAAAACCCCAGACAACTACACTCTAGTGACAAAACGTTAATCAGATAACCAGATCCAACAACTTAGCAGGTGATTCCCTATTTCCTAACTACATAGGTAAAATCTGGAACTCACAGCCCCTGCTATTACCTCAGCAAACTCAATCATTAAGTTTAAACAACTACTAAAGGAACACCTATTTATCAAAAGTCAATGCTCATGCCTTCCCCAGGCTGAGCCTCTATACCTGCATCCTTCCTCAGGACATTCTCTATTAACCTCCTCATAGTAACTTACTTCATGTACTAGTAATCTTACTATGCTAACCTTATCTACTAGCAGTCTTACTATACTCTACATAACTCTCTACTAGTCTTTGTACTCCCTGTTTCTTTCTAACACCACCATACTCGAACACAATATTGAGAATTTGTGCATATTTCTGGGTAAAGTATGCATACTCCCGTTTAGTCAAGTAGAAATTACTGGGCATACAACTAACATGTCCTGCTGCTACAATTTACAAGCTAAAATATTTTTTGTCCCTGTAATGCTAAAATGTTATGTTTTGTACTTGTTCTCTGTATTTGCGAAATAACTATGTGTTACATGGCTTTGTACATTAACACACTGTGGAGCTTTTCTCCCCGGGCCTGCGCTGAAAATGGACATGTATCCTGTCGGATTCTCCCGGTCAACAAATGTAAAATAAATAAATAAAACAAAATAAATAAATAAAAATAAATACTGAACACCTAGTAAAGTACAATCAGTAGTGATAACCAATGGTAAAGGTGTTAAGCATTTTAAATATGGGCAAAAGTCTAAGAGAAAGGAAAGAGATTTTGTAGTTGGGGGGGGTTAGGAAATGGAGTTAAAGTATGGGGCTATTAGAGAAGTAACTGGTACTTTGGCTAACAACAGAAGGGAGGAAAGGACTGAGGAAAAGAAGAGCAAGAGGAAGAGAAGTGAGAAGGAAGAGAAAGAATAAGTAAAGGGCAGTATCGGCCTGGTGTAAGACATGCACAGAGCCAGAAATTTCTTTACAGATTGAATAAGTGACTACATGGCATTGGTCTAATATCTGTAAGAATATATTTCCACAAATTGGCTACTGAGTAGTAATATAGTTGTGACTGACTGATTTTTTTTAGTTTATGGATTTCAAGGAGGTGTTTCTAAGATGAGTGAAGAAGGCAATTAGGGAGGTAATGGTTAAGAATGGTGCAGGCTGCTGGCCAGGATGAGGATTTGTATACCATTTTATGAGCAAGGAGGAGTTGGGTGAACTTGAGGTAGTGAGGTAACTCAAGCCAGTTTAAATATCTGAGGGCAGAGCAGTGGTAGGATTTGAATGACTAACTGGTTGCAAATCTAGCTACTTTGTTATAGCAAAGCTCAAGTTTTGATCTTAAGGAGATCTGAATGTTGATGAAAATGGGTGAGGCATACAGTAGTGAAGGAGGAGGTATGTATTGGCTAGAGTAACTCTTGATGAGTTGGTAAGGAATCTTTTTGATGTATAGAGCATGCCTAGTTTGTGGTGTTCACTCTTGAATATGAAGATCAAATTTCAGTTGATCATCTATTATGATACCAAGTAACATTCTGTGAGGTACAACTTCAATTTCAGTATTGTTGAGAAAGGACATTTTGATGGTGTCTTTTATGTGTGCTTGGGATTTGGGGAGAAATAAGAGCAGTTTTGCTTTATTTGGATTTAGGAAAAACTGATTGTCACTGGGCCCGTTTTCAATAGAGTAAAAACCCTGTTGAGAGATAGATTTTAACTGGGAAGGACTATTAGAAGAGCAAATGACAGTGGTGTCATCTGCATGTTGCATACATGTAGCTTGCTGGGAGGATGTATGTAGATCATTTATAAATATGTTAAAAAGGAGAGGGCCAAGTACGGAGCCTTGTGGGGCACCTGTACTAACTGGTAGAAAAGATGAGTAAGTAGAGAGCCATTTCACTGACTGCAGCTGGTTAGATATGTAGCTAGAGAACCAAGTCACTGTTGTACTGGAAAAGTCTAAAGCAGACACTTTTGAGAGTAGTTTGGTATGTGACACTGTATTGAAAGCTTTAGAGAGATCTAAAAAGAGGAAAGAAACTAAATTGTTGTTATCTCTGGCTTTAATGATGTTCTCCAAAAAGGCAACAAGGGCAGTTGTTGTGCTATGATCTAGGCAAAAGCTGTGTTGGGTAGAGGTTAATAGATTTTCTTGCAGTAAGTATTGTAAAAGTTGTTTATGAATACATTTTTTAAAGATCTTGGAAAGAGGGACAAGATTGCAATTGATCTGAAGTTTGTTATTTTAGTAGAGTTTCCTCCTTTATGAAGATAAATTATGTAAAATGTTTCCAAGAGAGATGGGGCATATGGCTCAAGAATGGATCAATTGATCAAGATAAAGACTGGGTAGGCAATAGAGGGGGCAGCAATCTTTAGATATTCATATGGGAGACTGACTACAGAGGATGAGCAGGGCTTAAGTTTGTGTAATAAAATTGTTATATAGGAAGTAGAGGCAGATTTTAAGTTAAAAATGGCATTGTTACAGCATTGAAGTTTGTCAGGGGTGGTAGGATTCTGTAGGGAGTTTTGGGTGAGGATGACTATTGAGTCTATAAAGTGGGAGTTAAATTTAGAAGCAGCTTCTGAGGGTGATGTATCAGGACAAGAGTTATAGGTACTAGGAGTTCCAGGGTATAGTATTTTTTTGGTAGTGGACCAAATTTTGGGGGTTGTGTTTTTGGTTATCCTGTGGGCTGCAGTAATAATATTTCATATCAACAGTAACTTGTTTTTTTTTTTTGTCATGTTTCAAAATTGTTTGCTGGTCTGCACGTGAACCTGAGATTTGTATTTTTGCCAGTTTCTCCAAGCTTTGTCTCTCTTATATATTAATTGTCTACTATAAGGGGATAGGCAGGGTGAATAGGTGGATTTAACTCTCTTTTTTCTTACATGAGCAAGGCTATTTAGAATGTCAAGAAATATTATAATACATTTTAGAACAGCATTATCCAGTGGTAGGGAATAGAGGATGGACCAATTAATGTTATTAAGGATGTCATTAAAGATCTTGAAAATGAAATTTCAGAGGTTACGGCTGTCTTTATAAAGGTGCTGTTTGATATGGTGAGTTGCTAGTCTCTGAACATAGATGGGATGGTCATCACTGGGAGTCTGGGAGGGTTTGTGTAGAGTGGTAAAGGTATGGATTTGAGACTAGGATCCAATCCAGAGCAGTCCCAGTGTTATTAGCTTTGTTGAAGTTAGTATGGGAAGTTATGAGTTGTTTGAATCAATACAGACTGATATTAGTGGAAGGGTATTCTGATGTGAAGGTTTGCCAGTTAATACTGACATCACTAGGAATTGCTATTTCATGAGAAATGGAAACTAGGTACCCAGCGTAAGATGTCATCTAGAATAGGGATGCTATTTCCTGGGGGAATATTTAGGGCAATTATATATAGTATTTTATGCTCATTTAATTTACAGTGACAGCCAAGGATCTCAGCAGAAAGGAACTTATGCAGAGAAATAGAAGGAGAGACAGAAATATGGTTAGAAAACATGATTGCAACACCACTACCTTTTTTATTTAATCTGTCAGAGGAGATAATTGTATAGCCAGTGGGAGAATTCCAGAGTCTTTTATATGTGGTCTGAGCTAAGTTTCAGTAAGAATAATAATGTCTGGGGAGTAATGAGTGATCCAGGAATGAAATTCAGAGACTTTGTTTACCATTCTTTGAATATTCATGCATATGATTTCCAAATTTTCAGTAGATGTTGTTACAGTAGAAGAGGGAGCAGGTGGAGAAGACAGGCAGTCGGGCCTGGGTTTGGGTGGACATCGCTGTATAATATGATCCTTTTATTGCATGTATACTCTAGGGAGGGTTTAGGTATATTAGTATTAAATGTAAATTTACCTTACATGGGACGGGAGAAAGGTTAAGAAATTTATATGTGAAAACAAGATTGTTGGGGTAAGCCATATGGGTTGATAGTTACCTGGATCAGTACTGAGCACCCATTTGTGGAGTGAGTAACTGCTGTAGTTCTCCATACTTCTGGCATGAATCCAGTGGAGTAGCTGAGGCTGAATAGACTTAATAACGAATCGGCCAGACAATGTATGGTGCTGATAAGAAGAGAGCCTAGTACGATATCTGGGCCCATGAAACTAGTGTTCTTAGTCTTGCAGAGAGCACTTAGCACTTGCTGAGGAGTAATCAGTGATGGAATATGCATGCTAAAGTGCTGTGGATAATTAAGGTGGAGATGGTGAGTAAAGTTTAAGTTGAATTTGTTGGCTAATATGTTGACTCTGTCATCAGAGGATGACTTTGTAGTGTTATTTTGTATTAACTCAGGGCACTGCTGGGTATTACTTCTAAGGTTCCTGACATAGCTGGAGAAGGCTTTCTGGTTATCCTTGGTGTGGGTGGCAATTCTCAATTAATTCTTGGTTTTGGAGGATATGACTTTGTTTCTAAGTTCTTTTTGATTATTTTAAGTTCGTCTGTAGCTGATGTGGTGTTAAATTTGCCTTTACATGCTGTATTATACATATATCAATACTTCACTGTATATACTTGTCTCGTAATTTTGTTTATTTTTTCTCCAAAATGTAAATGTAGTTTTTCTTAGAACTGCCTGAAATTCAATTGTTAATATAAATGTACTATGATGGAGCCTTTCTGCTCAGGCCTCTGCTGAAAATGGGTTCTGGACTGTTGGACTTTCCCAGTCATCAAAGACAAATAAATAAATAAATGAGGTTCTTCTTGTTATTGTATAGTTTGTTAATGCTGCCAGTCCACCAAACAGGTTTGTTCTTACATTTAGCACCATATTTATAGCTTATGAGGACTGAGACTTCAATGCAAACCCAGAGGCGGGCATAGAACTTACCTCTGAATAAGATCCCCTGTAATGTGGGATCATCGGGATGATGAGGGTGTTAGAATTTCATCGGGTCATCAGTTAGTTGGAGACGATTTGTCTTGGAGTAGTCTGTAAAGATGGAAAGGTTAAACGATAACTTGTGTCTTGCACATAAGGTAAGTGTTACTGCACAGTGGTTAGATGTGACCAGTGATTTGGTAATGATAGGTGCTGGGTACAGGGGGTTAGGTTATTGAGAACCAAGTCCAATATTTATGCAGCCTCATTGAAATTTGAACTGTTTGGTCTAAGGAGCTGTCATTAATGAAGTCCAGGAGTTTTTATCATGCTTTCTTGTGGTGGTTGAAGTCACACAAGAGGAGTGTGCTTTTCTCTTTAGGAAAGGATGTAATTTTATTTAGATGCACCTCATAATTTGTGTGGTCATGGAGGTAACAATGTGGTACTGGGTTTTGTTTATTGTCAGAAGGATGTGGAGGAGTTCAAGGTCATTGTCCTGCATTATGTATCTGGAGAAGAAATGGTTACTTAGGAACACAGATACATGTATTCCAGCTACACTTTCCAATTTGACGTAGGGTCTGAAGGAGTGGTAGGCATTAAATCCCTGCACTGCAAAAATGCTATCATTGTTCTGAAAAGATGTTTTCATAATTATGCATATAGCTATAGTTTCCAGGGTTAGGAAAGCCTGTAAGGAGTGCAAGTTTTTGTTAAGGCTTGTAGCATTGATAATTGTCATCTTAATACTGTTTTAATTTTGACTGACTATGTAGGTAATTTGACAAAACTGACATTGCCTAATAAAGGCATTATGAAGAGTAGAAAAAGTATTGGCCAATGTATAGAAGCCATAAGAAGAAAGGTTAAGGCAATCTGCACCAAAGCAGTTACAGTCGCTAATCATCTCCACCCCCCCCCCCCGGGGTCGACATGCATTGCATCCTCTAACCATGACATCAGCAGCTGAGACAATAATCAGAATTAATCATCTTTTGCTGTATTGAGGCATCATTCTTGGCAATGGTAGGATGTCGTATGCCAACTCCATCATTCCCCTCTTCGTATGATTGCTGGAGCTATCTCTCAAGTCATTTTCCCCCACATGTGCAATGATCAGTTCATATGTGGACCGGGGGTGAAGGCACTTGAGGACCCTAATGACACTGCAGATACTGGCATCTGAGAAACAGATAACCATCACTTTGCTTTTACTCATTCTAATGAGTGGATCATCTTTGTGTCTAACTATGGAGTCACCTATGACCATGTTGCTTTAAGAGGTTCTGCAGGCTGGATATAAGATCTCTTTCTGTGGTACTATGCACAGTCTGGCACTTCAATGTAAGAAATAGAGAATATGTGCCTTGCAGGGTCACACAGGCCTGCTGCAGGCCTCAAGCTTCCTTGGCCAACTGTCTTTCAATGTGCAGTTCCTGTAGAATCTAGGGCTGTGCAAAAGGGACCTCCTAGTGGGGGTAGGGTGAGGTGGGGGCCGACTTACATAGAATTAAACAATTTTTTTTTGGCACTTCTCTGATTTTTTTCGCATTGACTTGTTAATGAATGCCATGTCAATGTGCCACGTTTGCCTTTTCCTGTGGAAAATCTCCTTATTCAACCACTGATTAAGGCCAGGCACTCAGAATTAGTAAGTGACTGGAGAGTTGGTATCAACAGGTCAGTATACTGCTGCTTAATGTGATTTTTCCTCACTTAACCCACCCCATACATATACTGTGCATGGGGGTAATACAGAGGGGTGGGGCCCCACAGAATTCGATGATTTCACTTGGTGCATAGTTTGCAAGACATCTTCATGCTCATTTCTTAGGAGGAGAGCAGTGAAAGAAATAGAAAGTGCTCTTTATTCTGTTATACCTCTAACAATACCCATTCCAAACCTGAGCTCACCAGGGCTGTGCACAACTGTCTTAATGTTCTGTCATACTAAAAATATACAGGTATAGCAAGCAGTTATATACTGCCATTGCATCACTAGGCATTACAAACAAGCAGATCGAGAAAGTTAATGGCCAATTAAGACTAACTACATTTGTGAACCTATATATGAATGTTGAGTTATTTTCCATCTTCGGGTAAGTAATGAGAACTCTACAGATGCAATCTCCATTCTGACCATCTTTGTTGTTACTTAGTAATGGCTACACTACCTGGTATTTAGCTGTTATGCTCTAAGAATCCTTCATCATTGTATGACTTGGAAAGGAGGCTGAAACTATCTAAGTCAATCAATATGTACCAGACCGAGTGAAAAACAGGAGGGTCTCATACAGTGCAGACATATGTTTCACATTTACTATGACAGTCTATATTATGATACCAGCGTTTAATGCATCAGTCTTTAGAGAAAATGAATTGTTGTACCTGTGCAGTTACTAGCAGCAGAACCTGTCATCAACCTGTGCCACCTCCTGTATGAACTCTGTCAAGAAAGCACTAATGATATGCAAAATCTTTCCAGAATACAGGGACTGCAGCAAGTTTATTTCTGATTTCTGCTGTACTTCAGTAATAAACCACAGAAAAAAAATTAACATTTAAAATATTTATGTAAGCTGTTTTCTTCAAATATTGTAACTCTGCAGACACCAAGCTTACTGGGTTCTTAAATATACATTCCTCCTTTTCAAAAACAAAACTGGGTTATGGCTGAATGAACCAAGTTGCAACAGAGAAAGGACAGCTGCATGTTCTGTTAAATGCCATCAGATGTGACAGGAGGTGGGCTAAACTGAATCACAGCAGGTGATCAGGCAACGATGAGAAATGCTGACTTTGTCATGTTAATAGTCGCCCATCACTCCCACACCTATCTTTAATGAAGCGGGCAAAAAAGCTACCTTTGGTTTCAGTAATTTAACCAGAGCCTTCTGTGTGGGCTTGCAGTCTGATTTAGTGCAGTGTACGTAGTTAGCAGACAGAAAAAAAATCCAGGTTAGCTAAAACCTAAAACTATCACGCACACTTGTCTTAATAACGGAAAAGGTCTTTTTTCCTGCAGCTAATTATAGTCTTAGAAAACCTTCTTAATTTCAGCATTCTGCTCAAGCTTCAATATTTGCAGCATCTATTAGCATATTTGTGCCATTGCAAAATCCATGATAATTTGAATTTTAAGTACTTATGATTTTTGATTTAAACCCTTTTCTTTGTATTGTAAGCTACTCGTTTCCCCTCATACATGCAAACACATATTCACAAAACTAATTAAATGATTGTATGACTGTTGTGAGACTTTACTAGTAATTTTTGTAACAAACACCAGTCCTTCTTTTGGGCACCCAACAGACTCTAATGACACACATTTTGTTTTTACTGAAGGGAAACCAGATACAAAAGAGCCACAGAATAATGAATGTATAATTCACAATTGTCACTGCTCTATAGTGGACTAAAGCATGTAGTCCACAAATGCAGCAGATTGTGATTTATTTTTGTTTAAAGCTGTAGTAGTCAAGGAATGGATGGTAAAATATATTCTACCCTGACATGATTTGCAATAAAAAATGGATATTCCAATAAGTATTTACATTTTCCATGTATACAAGGTAAAGAACTTGGCTTGAGAGCTACAGAAAATACCTGGTCTTAAGTTATATATTTCTTCTACAGTTGCTGTATTTTAAAGATGAAATTTATATCTACTTATATCAGTTAAGGATACATGTAGGTTTTCCGATGCTCAGTATGGCAACAACTGTGCTGGTAAGCCTAATACATATACACTGAGATGCTAGTATCTCAGAAGTATTATAATTAGTGGGAATGGGGTCTGCCAGAGGCTATACAAGTGGTAATCCATCTCAGAAATTTTCTGACCCTGAAAGTGATGCAGATGTTTCTGCTGCACTTGTCAGGATAATATATATAGTTAAGTATAGATGTAGTCACTAAAAATATGATATGTAGCCATTCATTTAATTTGGAGGAAACTGATGGACATATTTACAGATGAAATTAATGTATTTTAAGACATAAATGAGTGCATGTTGTAAAGGATTTTAATAATACATATCAGATACACCTTACTACTTTAAGATGGAAAAGTTAATTTAAGAATAGTTAAAATGCCAGCTATGAAAGTCAGAATGGTGACAGAAGAAGCCCTGTGATAAAAATAATTAGGTTAAATGCCAGAACTCCTCAGTTTGTGTGCCACACTGCTTTACTTGTCTGCATGACTTTCTTGCATTAACAATTAAGAAGTAATGCTGCTGTTGAACTGCGGCTTCTGCTATAAATCAATTTATATTTTTTCAGTAACTGATCAAGAGCAACAGTCAAAGCAAGTTGTTCCATGACTAATTCTTAACTATTTTCAAAGTAGTTTACAAGGTATCACACTTAAAATGGATATTTCATGAAACAGGTACTGCCAGCATGGGTCATTTAGCATGTTTACATCTTCTCTCACATAAATCCTACTCCTCACAGAGATGTCCAGTTGTGATTGTAACACAGGGAGATGAAGGAAAAAATGACTATATTTCCCAAATACCAGCCTTTTTTGGCTTTGTCGCTCATTCTTGAACATCGAACCTTTTCATTGTAACATCTGGATTTTAAGTCTCACAAAATTCTGTGGAATAAGGCAACAGTTTCTAATGTTTGTGAATGTTGCTTTAAGCACATTTTTTAAATTTTGATATATAGCTAATTAAACAGTTACATATGACAATTATTTCTGATTGATACGGTGGGGTATGTATCTCTAACACAATCCTTACCAGCAAATACTCGCTCTCCAATTTTAAATATATAAAAAAGAACAAACCAAACAAGCTGGCAAACTCACATTGGGCCATAAAAGTAAATCCAAAATATATAAAAATCATTCAGGTAGCATACTGAAATAAAGGAACTTTAACAGGTTAAGCACTTTTGTCTGTATTACACATAATAGGATATATTCAGAGCCAATTAAAAGCATGTTAAAAACTTCCATTTTAAATACTTTTAAACACAAACACACTTAAAGCATACCAATCAGAACCATCAAATCCATAAATCCACTAGTCAAATAATAAAACCATTAAATCACTTATATGATGCAAAATCATACGCAGCTTGTACCTGTTCTAAATAAAATAACATGGAAAATAATGAATAGACAATTATAACAGTATATAAACCAAGATGTTAAATAAATAAATAGGTGTTATAATTTTGAAGCACGATGCTTCAGTTCACTTGAGATGGATATATCATCATTCAGCCCCAGTGGACTGGTGGCATCAACACATATCTGCCAAACCATCTCACTGTGTAACAAGTGATTCTGTCAGTCCCCATTGCATAAATCTGCCTGGATCTTTTCTAGTATGGAAGATTTAAACATCCGAAAATTGGTGCAGGTTGCTGCATGCCTAGCTAAAGCACTCTTGTTGTCATTCTTATTAATACTATATAGGTGCTGTACATTCTTTTATTCAACCCGTTGTTTGTCTTCCCCACATAGAAAGTGGGACATGAACAGCACCTAGCTAGGTAGACACCTTTATCTGCAGTACATGAATATCTACCTTTGGTCAACCATTACTTACTTTGCTAAAAAAGTCACATTCAATGTCTGTGTCTATGTAAGGGCATTGATTACATCGGACACATTTGCCAGTTTTAATTGAGCCATTGTTGCATAATTTTGATGGTGTTTCCAAAATGCCCTTCACATTAATCCTGTTTTTGAAGATGAAACATGGCAAATTCTTAAAGCATGTTTGCAAATGATCACCCCCCCCACCTTGCAACAACTTCCATTTGTTATGCATAATATTCTGAATATCATAAGAGTCTAGGGAATAATACAACACATTGTCAAGAATGTTAGAATATGTTGTCTCAATTAATATCTTTACTAAGTTCGTCATCTGGCAAGCCCTCTACATTTGTATAAATCCTTTTTTCATAACAGGAGCAAATTTTTCACTCCTATCATTGTAAATTGATATATATTGAAAATCAATGATGTTATCAGGATAGCCACATTATTGGAACATTTGCTTTAATTTGTCAAATTGTACCTTATATTCATTGTCATCTGAAATTAATCTAGAAGTTCTTATAAATTGACTTTGGATGACACCTCTCTTCTGATAAATAGGATGTCAGCTTTTAAAATGTAAAAATGAGTTGCAGAAGGTGGGTTTCCTGTAGATGGATGTGTGAAAACTGCCTTTTCCATCCTTTTTAATTTCCACATCAATAAAATTCATACTGTTCTCACTGCACCTTAAGTGTGAACTTCAAAAAATTGTCAGAAAGTTCTAAATCATTAATAAACTGGTGTAATTCACCAAATACTACCTGCCCACAATAAAAACAAATCATCAAGATAATGAAAATAAAATTTACAATGTTCAAAGGAGCTAAGTTTAAATATCTCCTCTATTTCCCATCTTAGTAGAACCGCATTAGTAAAACTTGGAGCGCATGTGGCTTCCATTGCAGCACCTTAAAGTTTTTTAAAGTGCTTGTCATCAAAGTAGATAAAGTTATTGTTTAATACCAGTTGCATAAAGTCTTAGATGAGCCTAACATCCTCGGTGCTTAATACTTAATAATTTGTACTTCAAAAGAATAAAACCATGATATACCCTGCTTGTGTAAGATCACTGTAAATAGGATTTTAATATCCACTGTGACCAAGAACCAAGTTTCTGAGCATTTAATATTCCTCAATTTATCCAGGAAGTCACAGGAGTCATGTAAGACATGTGGATACTCATTAAAAAGGAATTTTAAACTGTGAACTATACATTTGGCAAAAGATTCCATGATAGACCCAGCCACTGCCACAATAGGGCATAAAGGGGGATCAATGTGGTTCATATGGGTTTTTGGAATGCCAAATATATTCAGGATCACTAGGAATGGAACCTACAGGAAATTGAACAAGTCAATATTAATGTCCTCAAATAACAAAAGTTAGTCTAGTAGAGTACGTATAGCACTATACACTGTGTTAATTTCATTGATAGAAACCCCGTGGTGTACTGTTTCATGCAACAATAATATGGTCATTCTACTAGTGTAGTCAAATAAATCCATAATAATCAGGCCACCACTTTTGTCTGGTGTCATACAGCAGATGTCCTTATTTAAAGGAATATTGTCTAAGGTGTTTCTCTGCTCTGGTCAAATTATAAAACATACCTGATCTTTTTTTAATCTAATAATTCCCTTATTTCATTCTCACATGCTTTCTCAAACACTGAGAGAACAGGATGTGTGAGGGGATTAAAAAGACTTTTACTTATTTTGCATGTTATCATCCACTGTGTTCCCTCCAAGCAACGCCCATAAGTTTAGCTTCCTGATAAAAATCTTAAAATCAGTAAGAGTATGTTCGACATTGGTTTGGCCAGATGGAATAAAGGAAAAACCTTTTAAGAATAATTTATGATGTTTTGGATCAATGCTTAATTCTGTAAAATTATATATGTTAAAATTGAAAATAGATGTCACAGAAACAGTACCTGAAATTAAGTCCACCAATGAAGTGTCTGGAGAATTTGTTACTATTACCATCTGTTGCTCCAATTGGTTTAGTGATTTCTTCTTGACCAATGATGGTGATTCTGGTTCTTCTCAAGATAGGCTGGTGTGTCCCGCCAACGTCTGCATTTGTTGGATATTCACGCAGACTGTCTGAGTAGAGGTTGGCCTAAAGGGACTTATGGAAATTTCCAAAATCTCAGACCCTTTGGAAATGTTGTCATTTGACAATTTCATTCAAAAAATAGTTGTCTAGTTGTAGTGTTTTGTATTTAAAAAAAACTTTGTCAAGTTTCTCAATTTGTTGCTTAAGAGACATGCATTCACCTTGTGAGGATCTGATATATGCTGTCTTGTCTGAAACTGTAAAATGGTCCAACCCCTTCTGAACACTAGTGACTTCAGAAAAGTCCAATTGAAGGCTTGGCTGCAAATTTCTGTCTGAAACATGGTTGTTTTCCAATAGTAATTGTGTGTCCAATTGTTTCTTTTTACCTCGGTCTTCATCTTGTGAGTCCAGGTTGTTGCCAACATTAGTTTGCTGGGCTACAACTTGCATTAGTTGCTGAATAGGTAAAGTTAAATTTCCCATTAAAACTGGAAGACTAGAAGTGGAGGTTTCATTTAAAAACAATTCTTCCATATCTGATGTTGACATTGTGAGAGCTTGCTCGAAATATAACATCAAAAAGAATAAATCAAAACTCACATGGGGCCGTAGAAGTAAATCCAAAATATATTAAAAACTTCCAGGTAGCATATGGAAATGAACATTAATAGGTTAAGGGCTTTGGTCTGTATTACACATAATAGACATCTTCAGAACCATTTAAAAGCACAGTTTAAGAATACTTTTAAACACACACCCCCTTAAGATGTACCAGTCAGAACCATCAAATCCATAAATCCACCTATCAAATAATAAAACCATTAAATAACTTGCACTACGAAAAATCATACGCAACTTGTACCTGTTCTAAATAAAATAACATGAAAAATAATGAATAAACAATTATAACAGTATATAAACCAAGATGTTAAATAAATAAATAGGTGTTATAATTTTGAAGCGCGATGCTTCAGTTCACTTGAGATGGATATAACATCATTCAGCCCCAGTGGATTGGTGGCATCAACACATATCTGCCAAACCATCTCACTGTGTAACAAGTGATTCTGTCAGTCCCCAGTGTATAAATCTGCCTGGATCTTTTCTAGTATGGAAGATTTAAACATCTGAAAATTGGTACAGGTTGCTGCATGCCTAGCTAAAGCACTCTTGTTGTCATTCTTATTAATACTATATAGGTGCTGTACATTCTTTTATTCAACCCGTTGTTTGTCTTCCCCACATAGAAAGTGGGACATGAACAGCACCTAGCTAGGTAGACACCTTTATCTGCAGTACATGAATATCTACCTTTGGTCAACCATTACTTACTTTGCTAAATAAGTCACATTCAATGTCTGTGTCTATGTAAGGGCATTGATTACATCAAACACATTTGCTAGTTTTAATGGTCTTTCCAAAATTTTCTGAAGGTGAAACCTGATAAATTCTTAAAGCATGTTTTCATTATATATATATATATATATATATATATATATATATATATATACATACATACATGTATATATATATATATATATATATATATATATATATATATATATATATATATATTTATATATATATATATATATATATATATATATATACATATTTTTTTTTTTTTTTCTTCTTTAGAATGTATGTGTGGAATGTTTCGCTGACTACATGACAAAGAGTAGTTTTCTATTACACTAGGTATTTCCCACCAACTTCAATATTCACAATGAAACACAGACAAGTGTGGTTAGCGAAAAAGAAATTACAATCCTTTCTGGGTTCTCATATCAACATAGACCACTGAAACATTTTCGAATACTTACTGCATAATGAAGCTAACTATAAATTTACTGCCTCCACATGCTTAAAGTCAGGTTTTTCAAGCTTAAAGTAACAATCCTGCATGTTTAAAAACTACCAAATGCATTTCTATCTGATTACCACCTAACAATGTCACATTTTGCATAACATACTGCAACTGCACTGCAATGTCCACAGGCATGCACATACACAATACATCTGACAGCTGTTGCTTTTGATTCATATCAGTGCACTGCTATGGAATAGAAACAGGATGCCAGTTATACAGTGGCCTTATTTTGAAAAAGTTTAGCCATTTTTTTTTTTTAAATAGTGCCATTGTATAATGACAATACATCAAGGCAGGGATGTGGGTAATTCAAATTTTTCCAAATTCTTGATATGGGTTATTTCCATATTACTAACTTCCTCTTGAAGTCTGAGACTACTTCCCACTAAAATAGTGCCTGCAAAATACCTCAGATGTAATTATGGCAATGTATAAACAACTGCATTACTATATTACTCTTAAAAGGCATTGATGTTTGAGAAGGTTAGCGCATATTTCCTAACCTGTGATAGCTATATGCATTTGAAAGTGCTCTCAGCTGTGCAAAGTTAAATACTTTCTTTAACAGTTGTCATATTTCAGTCTCTTCTGTCTAGCATAGCCAAGATCTTACTCTTGCAGACTTTGTTAACACCAAGTACCATGTTCATAGACAGTGACTCAAGGCATTTCTCTGCATGCATATTTTAGATTAGTCACCTGATCTGTCATACCCCTTCTGGAATTCAACAAGAAGCACATTAGATTAAACATTGCTAAAAAATAATTATGAAATCAAAGCTCATACAGTATGTAGACCTAATGAGACTTCAAAGCAGCACCTAGCTGACTTTCCCAGACAAATTATCTTCTCTGTGAAGGACAAGCAAACTAAGGCAGCATAGTCACTAAGTGGGAATGTCTTTCATGTAGTTCCAGTGAAGCATGAAATAATGTTTATAGACTGGCCATGACTGTGAATAGCTCTACTGTTACAGGTCCCATTTTTTGTTTTTTATTTCTTCTGGAATGTCATGTGAGTATAAGCTAGTTCACTGGAAGTAGACTTGGTATCTTTTTCCATCCGTGAAGACCTGGGATTGCTGAGAATGTCCTTGTTTACATGACCATGGTCTGATCCTTCTGAATAAATACCTCTCAAGTGTACCTCCTTATGAGAAACATTCCTCATTCTGAATCTTAAAAAGTCTATGTTCCACATCACTCCTCATTGTTTAAAAATATCTATGTAAATAACACTGCATCACATTAATTAATCAAAATAATGTTATATAACTACAAAGTAACATATTTTAACCATGCAGGGAGCTTTCTATTTGAAGTTGTTAGTATATTGTTATAAGGGTTCCACATTTTGCCCTTTTATTCCACATTGTAAAAGGTAGTGTTCCTCATTTTGGAGATGGAAGGATGAGAACTATATATATGAAGGTCTGACATCAGCTTTAAGTTTTATTAATGTCAGACATATCATTGGTATTAATGCATTTGATGGCAGACTGTTTCAGTTGTTACACTCCAACACATTCTTGTATGGTTTCTATTTGCAAATTTTGAAGAGTGCTATGTTAATTTTAAAGGACTCTGCAATTTCCCAAGGAATTCCACAATACAAAGGTCATAATTACATTATTTGATCATCCACTATTTCGTATACACAGCCTGCGTGGTAACTGGTAAGACAGTAACATTTATGGAATTATCTAGAATGTACATGATTAGATACTGTGCTGATTTTAGGTCCTGTGTGGGTACATCTTGGAATGACATTCCCATGGCATATTAATACTGAGAGTAAACAAATTTTGAAAGTGTTTTTATTTTTTATTCTGGGACTACTGACCATAGCATGGGAGGAAATACTTAACATTTGCAACCATATACCAGATTTGTGGGTTCAGCACTTTACAATTTTCAAACAATTATATATACATGAATACACACAATCAAATGATTTCACCTCAACATCATTACACCTGTGGTAAACAAGTCTGATCGGGTCTGGCACAAGCTGGAAGGTTCTACCTTTACTTGGTCATCCTTCTGTACTGACATCTAGTTGGGCATCATCATTAAAACCAGACTAAATTTAATCCTGCAGAAACTGGTGAGGGTTTTGCTGCCTTAGGGCTGGAGTAGGAGAATTTTCATTAACTGTGTTGGGTTCTATCTTCAGGCTCAATGCAGCCTGGAAGATAATGATTTTCTGTTGAAAAGACTTGACCCACAACTGAGTCCTACACAACATAATTTATTCAGACACAGCCTTCAGGATAAGCTTACAAATCTACATTCATTCATTTTTTTAAATAGCTTGTCCTGGGAAAAGTCACAGAAGCTGCAAGCCAAATGCAGTAGACCTGGCTTCCCTAGCCTTAGCAACTCATGCAGTGGGATTTGCAGATGCTTCTAAGAAAGCTGATAAATATAGTCTGTCCCATATGTCATGGGGCTTCTCCAGTACCCCTCCATAAAATCTGCCTGATATACCTTCCACTGGGAATGCCCACAGGGCAGCCCCATAAAAAACAAACTACTTCTGTTGACTCCTTTCAATGTAGGGGACAGTAGCTCTA